>NC_056731.1:1952669931-1952722431 GCF_019279795.1 Protopterus annectens
AGTCTGTTCCACAGTAACACTATCCTCTGCAAGATACCTGTTCCCTCCAAACATTTCTGTTGATACTGCAGAAGAGTTTAGATCCCTAGAATGGGTACTTATGATGCCATTTGACTTGCTGATGTGCAGTAAATACATCAATAAAGTGTCAGAGGATGCCTTATATGCCAAACACAGGTCACCTCTTGGCAGTCTCTAGGATACCGAGTATAGTGACAGGGCTTTGTAGGACATGTTGTTTAGGCCTTGTATGCTTTTAGTAAGGTATCTCTGGGCAATTCCAGTTGTTGCATATGCCAAAGGGGGCATTATATTCAATGACTGGCCTAATGAGGGCTGAATAAAGGTAGGACAATGACATCCCTGTATCTACACACATTCCCTTTGTTTATAAGCTGTGTAATATAGAAGGACTTTCTTACAACAATACACACATGTTGATCAAAAGTTAAGAACCTCAAATCTGCCTGATAAGCCGGTTCAAATGGAGCAAAAGTTTGTTTCTCTAGCACAAAATTAAGATCCCAAGGAGGAGCCACCTGTTTCCAGGGATGCTTAGTATGCAACATCCCTTTCAAAAACATTTTCACTTGAGATTGCATTGGAAGAGGGGGAATTCATGGGCAGACACGCTAAAATGGCTGACAAATGAACCTTGATGGAGGAGTAAGACAGGATGAGGATAGTAACTCACTCAGATAATGTAGAACCAGAGAAACACTAGCCCTGAAAGGTTGCTGGTTCCTGTCTTACCCATAACTAGGAAATCTTTTCTGTTTACTAATATACAATTTTCTAGTAGCAGGTTTTCTCGCCTCCTTTAATAACTCTGTATGTTCTCAGAAAATAACTGCTTAAATGGTATTAATATTTTATCATTCAGGCAATAAGTTGCAGTTGTTTGGAGTTAGCATGTATCAAGCACCCCTTGTCTTGAGTGAGTAGATCCAGTCTGTGAGTGAGTAGATCCAGTCTGTGAGAAAGATTATGGTAATTACCCCTGGTCATTTCCAAATGAAGGGAGGACCAGTCTTTCATGGGCCAGAAGGGAGTCACCACAATGATGTTTGGTGAGTCCTTCTGAATCTTTAGAATGACCCTTGATATTAATGGAAAGGGCAGAAAAACACTCACATTCCAGTTCAAGGAAAAGAAAAAGCATTTGTCTTCCAGGCCTCCTTGCATGGATACCTGGAACAGAATTCTGTCAACTGATTGTTGTGTGTGGAAATGAAAATATCTGTTTCAGTTGTTCACCAGAGTTGGATCAATTTCTGGAAGACCCCCCCCCACCTGATTCAATTTCCATTTGTGAAGGTCTGCTATGGTCCTGTGGGTCCACATAGTTTTGCTCTGATAAATGCTTGTAGAGTGAAATTGTGCTGAAAAGGTATATCCCTGGCTACCATGGCTAGCTTGTACAGAGGATAAGATCTGGTTCTCCTATATGTTTATGTACCACATCATGTGTTGTCTTTAAACACCTGCAGTGGTCCTGGGGACCACAGATGATTGAGAGAGTTGAGATCATTTACAAGAGTCAGCATGTTTTTATGTTGATGTGTTTTGGTCTGTCTTTTCTGCTTCAAAGGCACTGCATTTGTATCCTCATTGATACTGCTCCACAAGCAAAGTCTAATACAGCTGATGTTACAGGCAATGCTGGAACTGGAAGGAAAATGGGAGACCTGGAGTCTGATAAATTTGATCTCGCCATTAAAAAAAAGTCTTACAAACCTCAAAACTAGAATCTGGAATGTCAGGGGACATTGATGATGGGGCCATACAGACTTTAGATATCACTGGATTTTTCTCAAGTGGAGTCTTGCTAGAGAAATCATGACAATCATAAAAGCCATGAGACTCAGAATCCTAAGAAATTCCCTTGCTGAGACAGTGGTCTGAGTGGAAACACTCAAGAATAGATCTAGATACAGACCAACTTTTTCTGTGGTAGAAAACTCTTTGAACTGAGGCATATAGGAGTCATCCCAGGAAAACAATCCTGTCAGAAGGAGTCAGACTAGACTTTGTATGTTCGCCTGGAACTCAACTCTGTATAGAAGATCCCTCACTAAGGTGAAAAAGACTCTGCAAAGATAAGGAAGTTATCTAAATTAGGGAAAAAATTGAATACCTTGCAGTACCATATCAGAAGAGCTAGACAGTTTGTGAATACATTTGGAGCAGTGGATAAACTAAAGGGTATTGCAGAGAACTGATAACTTACTAAGCTGGACATTAATCCCTACATCACTCGATGGATTGCCAACTGGCTTACTGACAGAACCCACACTGTAAAAGTAGCCGACTCCAAATCCAGCTCCAGAATAGTGACAAGTGGAGTACCTCAGGGTTCAGTCCTGCGACCGCTCTTGTTTGGCATCTACTTCTCTGAAGTACATGCCAGCACTAAGGGACATTGGCTAACAAAGTTCACAGATGACTGTAAACTGGGAGCCATTATTGAATCCCCAAATGATGTGGATATTCTACAAAAGGGTCTTACAGAAACAGATGTTTGGTGCCAGAGTCATGGGCTCAAGCTCAATGCCAAGAAATGTGTGGTTATTCCCTTTGGGAAAAAAAAATGTACCTGGGAATTACCACATAGGTGGTAGTACAATAAACACCAAAAGTGTGATAACAGACTTAGGGACACAGGTGGACAGTGGTCTCACCTTTGATAACCACATCGCCACAACAGTCAGGAAATCCTTCTATGTGGCACACCTCATCACTAAGGGCTTTTCATCCAGAAAAAAAAGGTCATTGTCCCACTGTACTCATCCCTCATTAGACCCATTATAGAATACAATGCTCCGTTTGGTATGTACCTCTCAAGACATCTGCAACAATTGGAACGGCCACAGAAATACCTCACTAAAAGAATCACAGGCCTAAAGCAGATGCCCTACACTGACCACCTTAAAAAACTTCAGCTATGCTCTGTCGAATATCGTCTACTCAGAGGCGATCTTTGCTTAACATACAAGGCCATGTCAAACCCAGAGCTGTTGGACATGCTACACTTAAAGAAATCCCAATCCCTCAGAGCCACGCGCTCCAGGGATCTAAACCTTGTCATCACAATAAACAAATCATGCTGGAGGGATAGGTTCCTGACCCAGAGACTTCCCAGACTCTGGAATAGACTGCCCATACATGTCAAGCAGAGTGCCTCTTTGGCCCTCTTCAAAAGGAACCTTGACGATTGTATGGGAGAAAGGAAATTCACCCCAGGGATCACATCAGTCACCCTGCTAGACAAGGATCCAGGGAAGTAAATAGTGTGGGAAGAAATAGCCAGGGAATTGTTATGGCTAGGCTAGTATAGGCCCTAGGGCTGATAGCCTAGTACCAACCTATGAATGTGATCCAGACATAGAAAAGCTTAGGAAACATATGAAATCTGGATTCATAGGGATGTAATGATATGCATCTTTCAAATCTATGATCACCAGAAAAATCAAATGGGGGATAAAGGGTAACAAGTTGAGAAGGGATAACATTTTGAACGTAGGCGCTCTCATAAAAAGGTTCAGAAAGAAATGATCCAGAAAGATTCTTGAATAAAACCTATCTCCTAACTGAGGAGGAAGGACAGCTTCTATCACCTCCTGAGATAGCAGATGCTGAATGATAGGAGGGGAGAGAGTAATTTGATCTGGCAGATGAGATGGAATCCCTCAATAAGGAGGGAGAGACTCCCACTGCTATTTCTGACCATGATGGACTATATCCAGAACTCATCTGTCTTAAACTATCTGTTACAAATGAAAGAACTGGAGGTTCAAACTTTTCTGGAAGGACTAAGGTTTGCTAGGGTGGGAAGGAGGATGGGAGTCTTGTAGAAAGAAATTCAGACTTATTAGATTGCCATTTGTTCTGGAGAGTTCCCATCTTTCTTTTTAGAACCTTTCTGACATTGCTTTTTAAACTTTTGCTAACCAGCAGCTTGCTGGCTTTGTTTATTTTGTTTTTTTTTTTGAAAAAGGTAGTGGGGCAGCATTAAACCCTTTGTAAACTTTGGTGAAGGAAGGCTGAAAAATCAGAGATTCCTTGAATCAGCATATTTCTCTCATCACATGTTTTAAGGACCTCTGCAGCAGATGGCCCGAAAACTAAATAACTCTCATTCCAGGGGAGAATTCAAAACTTCAGCTTTGACATCTTTTGAAATGTTTTGAATATACAACCAAACAAGCTTCCTTATAACAGCTCCATTGGCAGCAGACCTAGAAGTGGCATCAGTAGAATCATAAGCACATTGCACAGTGGCTGTAGGGACTACACCGGAAGGAGACAAGGAAAAAAGATTAATGGTCTGAGGAACCAGAAATGGTCAAGGCAATCACTCATCTGTGGTTGAAGCAAGTGAGAAGCCTGCTGAAGTGGCAAAGACTGCTTTGAAAACTTTTTTTTCTTTTTGTGTCTGGAAAAAGGAAGAACCAAGGAACCAATAGGTTGTTCGAGGGTGAAACCGAAAAAGATTCCTGAATCTTGGTGGAAACCTGGCAGCAGTAGCCGGTGAAAAAGGTTAGTATTAAAAACAATAATTTTCCTTCAAAAAACATATTGAAAAGCACTTTAAACACTTATCTCAGCTCCCAGAAACAATAAAACACAACTCAAGGAAAAAGTAATTTTAAGTAAGTTTCAACAACTTTTTTTCTCAAAATTAAAAAAAAGTAACTCTATGGTCAAAAAGTGGCTAAAGGTCACATGACAGTCTACAAAAAAAGTTCACCTTCTGTCATAAAATTAAAATGCGGAAAGTATTTTCCCCCAAAGGAAACTTATCTGCCCAGCAAAGCAGAAACGTTAACCAGCTGTTGATTCTCAAAAGCCTTTGGTGGGCATGAAATCTCTGAAGGGCTTGGTGCCCAAGCCACCTTTTTTTCAGTTCTGCTTGAGCTGGTTAATGGTTTGAGTGCATGGAAGTGCCTTTAAGCTTTGGTAGTTGGCTTGCTGTTATATACTTAGCAGGATATGCCCCTTATAGCTAAGGCTACTGCAGTAATGATCAAATAATGACCATCTGCACAATCTGATTTGTACATTTTTTACTGTCTTTGCCAGACTACTAGTTAAAATGCCAAACATGTTTTCTTTAAACACTAGAAAGATACATGAATGAATGGTCACAGTATACAAACAAATATGTTGTGTTTCTTATTTCACTAGACTATTTAAAGAATACAACAAGACATTACAGTTTGCAAATGATCTATGCATATGATGTGGAGATGGGGGTGGGGGGGCACAGGTACATTATGCAGTTTGTGTCTTGTACACTGTCTGCTGATCTGGGTCATTTCCTAGCAGGAGACTGGTATAGCTATCAGAACAAGAGCAATAGCTCACTCCCTGGAAGAGTTATGTTTTATGTATATATTTTATTAATATTATTTTATTTAAATTCTTTCTCCACAAAAATATGAAGTGTAAACTTGCTGTTAAAATGGTTTATTCATTGAAAAGCAACAAATCTTCTCAGAAGGAGAGAGAAGGTACTTACAGAACATCCCCCCATAGTGCCTTTTTTAGGAAATACCAAACTGAAAATACTTCTGACATAGCAAATCAAAACCAAGAAAATTTAAAAGTGCTACTGCTCAATGCTGGGAATCTAAACAAGAAACTCCACTCCCTACAAGCTCTCTTCACCCTAGAAAATGCTGGTTAAATCCAAGGAGAGCACCCCAGCAGTGCAAGGCTATAATGCCTTCCACACATTTAGACCAGCTATTACACAGGCAGGGACTAAAGCTGGGGGTGTCTTGATTTACATTAAAAGGAAATATACCTCAAGGCTGGACAAACAGGATGACACACTTGAACTTCTCTAAGTTCAAATCACCATAGGCAAAATTCCATACCAATTCCTTGGAAGCTGTACGTCCCCCTGTATGACCCAAGAAACCCATAACACATATTTCAGCTCACTGGAAACACTCACAATCTAATCCAAGACCATATTCTTGGGCAACTTTAATTACCCCACTATTAACTGGGAATCATATACAGTGCCAAATGTGCAGGTACAGAGATTCCTGGATTTTGTAAATACAAACTCCCTGGGCTAGATTGTCAACATGCCAGTCAGGGGTGCAAATATACTGGATTTGGTCCTCAGTAATATGAAAGGGTACTGAACATCCCCCAGTGTAATGTCCACTCTTGTGAGGTCAAAACACAGAACGGTTTCCTTTAAAGTAAAAATAAATCTCAGAACCCCAGCTAACCCTGGAATGTTCAAGAACTACTCTAAGGCTTAATCCCTGCTACTAAGTGATAACCTGTTAAAATTTTCAAGCCCCGGTAAACCCTAAGAATACTGCTGCCTATGTGGAATTATTCATAGAAACACTGAACAAACAACTGCATAGAGGCAGCTGTCCTCACTAGGAATAAATACAGAACTAACTCAAAAAAAAAAAAAAACAAGCCACCCTGGTGGAATCATGACATCAATAGGCTGCATAACAGAAAAAATAAAATTATGGCGAAAATTAGAAGGTGTAGAACCCAGCAGGATAAAAGCACTTTCATCAAACTAAACAAATATCTCAGAAGACAAATGATGTCTACCAAAGCCAAACTTGATGTAAATCTGGCCTCCCAGGCCAAGGACAACCAAAAGACATTTGTTAGCTACATCCACACCCTCAAAGGCAATACACAGTTGTGTGCAGAGCTCATTCTTAATGAAGATTGCAGTCAAAATTAGCTCTAACTTGATTAATTAATTAAGAAGAAACTTGCACCAGGAACGTTCAACAACAGAAATGGAACACAACCCAGAATCTGTTCACTGCTATTGCATGGAATTATGCAACGGCACCAAATATAAACGATAGTCCATTTACTGAAAAAAATAAAACGTTGACACAACACAATATCCAACACAAAAGATAAGCGCTTTCATCTACTCCTTCATAGACTTCATCAGAACAGTTGATTTTGTTCCCAACAACATTTTATATATTCATAAGCCTATCAGAGACTACAATTCATTAATAGTCTATCAATTAACTTTTTAAAGTGCTCAGTGCATAAAATACCTTGATATATTCGATTCAATGACATAACTTCAGTCCTTTTTATTCCTCCTATGTAGTACACTAATATATATATATACCCCCTCCCCCATAAAATATATATATAGTAAAACTGAGGTATAAATATATCTAAAATGTTTTATGATCAAAACATCTGGCCTCCCAGGCCAAGGACAACCAAAAGACATTTGTTAGCTACATCCACACCCTCAAAGGCAATACACAATTGTGTGCAGAGCTCATTCTTAATGGAGATTGCAGTCAAAATTAGCTCTAACTTAATTAATTAATTATATTTGTTTACCAAGTTAGTACACTGATCTCAATGGATCATTTGCAGGCACAGCCCAGGTGAATAGGATCACATAAGAAATGAACAAAACATATTTATAGATACAAGGATATGCTAAAAACAAATGCATATATACACATATTTACAGATGTAAGAATATGCTACAACATTTAGTTCAAGAAGCAGTTTACAATGTCAGAACATGGAAAATGGAATTATGCTTTGCAGAGCTTTATGGAAAAGATGTAGCCAAAACAGATATTTTGTCATATAGATACCTCTCAGTACTACCCCTCCCAAATCTAGGTCATAAGATTACTAAGCTTGCACCTATGCCACCACACCCACTCCGCCACAAAAAAACCTCAACTAAAACAAAGTGGTGATATTCATCCAAACCCTGGCCCTGTCTCAAAACAGCAAACATCACAAAAAACAATCTCCACCCACCCTAATCTAATCACTACCCTAAAACCTAATACCCCAACATTCTTATCATTAATATGAAGGTAAGAAGCCTGCTAAATAAAATCTATGAACTCCATGCAACCATCTCCCTATACCCACCTGATGTAGCCATCCTAACTGAAACATGGCTCAAGCCTCACATAAAAGACAATGAAATTCTTCCTCATGGCTACAATATCCATAGACTAGATAGTATAAAGAAATGTGGTGGAGGAGAAGCAATTCTATATAGAAACCTTAAAACTTTAAAGAAACTAATCTGGCCCTCCTGCTCTATATAACAGCAAAATTCTTTCCTGTTAACTTGAAATCAATCCAAACAAACACATAACCATAATTTCTGTCTACTTCCCTCCTGGTAATCCTCTTTCCTCATTTGAAGACCTACTCTCCTGGTTATCCTCATCATTTAAACAAGAGATCATTATCACAGGAGATTTCAATATAGATTGGAATACGTGCTCCTCAGATAGTCCCTCTAATCACATAAATCTTTATGGCTACTCCCAAATTATAAACTCTCCCACTAGGATGGATAAACTCAGTGGCAGACAGTCAGTTCTTGACTGGATGCTAACCAATAAACCCTCTCTAGTCTAAGCGATCACTCCCCCACCTTTCTTCTTAGACACAAAACTAACCTCCCAAAATCCACATTATATAGATAGGTTAGAAATAAGAACCAAGTCTCACAACCACCTTTAATTCATTATTGCAGCACTGTGATTGGTCACCATTAAAATACCTCCAATTTGAATCTGCTGTGGAATACTTTAATACTAAATTCCTTGACATTCTAAACACTTTAGCTCCCGTTAGAAGGGTTCATATAAAATCCAATTACACCCCATGGCTGTCAAAATAAACTAAAGAATTACTTAAAGACAGGGATAAAGTGCTGTCCAACTACCACAGAAACAAAAAACAAAGTTCTTTCAAAACTTATCGCCAACAAAGAAACAAATCCAAAACCTAGATCAAAAATGACGAAAAAGACTTCTATACTCATATACAATATTACCGCAATTCTCCCTAAAAATTCTGGGAAAGTATAAAAAAAATTTACATCCTGGTCATTCCTCAACTCCATCCTCTACCTCCCACAACACCAAAGACAGTTTGGCCACACAACTCAACTCCTTCTTTACAAACTCTATCCTTTCTCTGGTAAACAATAAATACAATGCCCCACTATCTTTTCCACTGCCATCCTCATCTACCACCACCCCTTTCTCCACTAACCCCCTTCAAACTTCTACCATAAGGAAACTACTAAAGAAACTAAAACATACAAGTCTTGCAATTGATCAGCTACCCAACTCACATCTCAAGTTAGCAGCTGACACCATCGCCTATCCTATCTCTCTACTGATCAATAGATCAGTCAGAGAACAGCACTTTCCTAAACTCTGGAAAATTTTCCACACCATTCCTCTACACAAGGGAGGCATATCAACAGAATTTTCCAACTACAGACCAATAGCTTCTCTCTTACTATATGCAAAAAATGCTAGAAAAATGCATCCACTCCCAGTTAATGGACTACCTTACCTCCAATAACCTTCTAATACACTTCCAGAATGGCTTAAGCATAATACCACAACAGCCCTATTAAGCTTCACTAATACTATTAACCATCTAAAAATGATGGGCAACAATTTGCATTCATCTTCTTAGATATTTCCAAGGCATTCAATATGGTATCACATCAAAAACTCTTTAATGAGCTAGCATCATTAAATTTATCTTACTCTGCTCTTTGTTGGTTTCACAACTCCTTACAGACTGTCAACAAGCAGTGAAATTGCAAAATGACCTATCCTTACACTTACTAGTCTCAGTTGGTGTTTCACAAAGGTCAGTCTTAGGTACACTTCTCTTTACAATCTTCATCAATAAACTACACACAGCAACCAATCTGGCAACCACAATTCAATATTTATTTATTTTATTTTTAGCAAGCAGCCCATTTTCAGCAGAGACACAGGGAGATAAGCTCCATAACAATAGTACAATAAGATTACAAAAAATTTTAAAAAGATTTACAAACAATATACAAAAAAGTTTGACAGTTGCCAACAGTCACAATTTACAAAAAGGTGAATGTAAAACAGAAACATTCCATTTCTTAAGCCTTATTATAGACAGTAATATGAAACTCATTAGATATATAACTAAAAACCATTGTGGCATTTTCATTTGGAAGAAATTATAGCAGAATAGAAAACATTTGATTGAAGGTGTGAGAAACTAGCCAGGAGTATTACAGGAGCATAGCCATTGTTGAGTTTTTTGAAGCTATGACGATCAGGTAATAGGTTCCACTGTTTGGCTACTTTGAAGAAGAAGAGAGAGTCACAGGAGTAATTATGTGACTTTGTAACCTTGAGTATAAGTTTATTGAATGATCCAAGGGTCCTGGGGTTGGTATTTAATTGCACTATGTTGGAGAGTGCAGGGCAGTTTTCAGGTTTGTGGATAATACAGTGGGCAGTGGTGAGCTGATTGAGCAGTAACAGATAGGGAAATTCAAGCCAGTGTAATTTTTGAACAGCAAGGCAATGAGGGGTCCTGTTGGGTATATTAGCAGTAAATTTTTCTATTTTGTTATAGCAGGAATCAAGTAGATGTAAATCAGACTTGCGCAGGTTAGCGAAAAGTTGAGAACAGTAGAGAAGAGTAGATAGGAGGTGGGATCTGGCTGTGGCTAGTCTGGCATTTTGAGTAAGGTAAGGTTTAGCCCTATATAGAGCACCAAGTTTGATGTGAACTTTCTTTATTGTGAGTGATATGTGTTTATTGAATGTTAGGTTGTTGTCTATCATGACACCAAGTAGTTTTGTTTGGTTAACTGGTTCTATTATAGTGCCATTAGTGGAGTAGATGGAGGGAGGAGGTGGGTTTGCTTTGGACTTCCTGTTAGAGAAGATCATTAATTTTGTTTTGTTTGGGTTTAGGATGAGTTGAAGTTCATTTTGGTAATTTTCAATATCTAGAAATGACTTTTGCAGTTTATCTTGGAGCTCTTGGGGTGTAGGAGCAGAGCAAATAAGAGTAGCATTGCCAGCATATTGAATGATAGAAACAGATTTAGTGGCAGTGTTTAGACTATTTGTGAATATAATAAAAAGGAGAGGGCCAAGGATGGAACCCTGAGGAACCCCAACAGAGACTGGGAGGAGTGTGGAGAGTTTATTATCCCATTTAGTTGCCTGTTGTCGATTAGTAAGGTAGCTAAAGAACCAGTTGAGAGCTGTAGAGTTGAGGTTGAAGGAGGCTAGAGTGTTGAGTAGTAGTTAGTGGGATACCATGTCAAAAGCTTTGAACATATCAAGGAATATAGTAGAAACTAGTTGTCCATTGTTTTTGAGGAGATTGATGTAGTTACTGAAACTTATGAGTGCTGTGAAGGTACTGTGTTTTGAACGGAAGCCGTGCTGTGAACTAGATAAGAGGTTATTTGTAGTGAGGTGGTCTAGGAGCTGCTTATGGATACATTTCTGTAAGATTTTGACTAGGGGTGAGAGAATGGCAATGGGCCAATAATTAGAGAGATCTTTAGATGGGCCTCCATTGTGGAGGGGGATGATATGGGATATTTTCCATAGTATGGGGACATATTGTTCTGCGATGGAATGATTGATTAGAATAGATACAGAATAGGTGATGGAGCTTGCAGCAGTTTTTAAGAAGTCATTAGGGAGTTGGTTAGCTGCTAGACAGGTAGGTTTTAGTTTTGATAGGAGTTTTTGATATGAGTTTGTATGGGTTTAAAAGAGAAGTAGCTGGGTTTAGAGTTAGTAGAGATAGGCACTGTAAGGGGTTGGTTAGATTTGTTGTTGTCTAAAAGTGAGATGACAGTTGTGATGAAAGGAGAGTTAAATTGGGATGCTATGCATTCAGTGCTATTTGTTGTAGATGGTGCAGATGATTCAACTCTAATCTGCTTTGCTCCCTCCCTGTCTCAACTTCAAGTAATAACCCAAAAAGCTTTTTCAGACATAGAAACTTACCTCTACAAACAGAAATTAATCATAAACCCCATCAAAACTAAATTATCTTCTCCAATAAAAAGCCCATCAAGCAAACAACGCCCTTTATTATCTACTCAGCAAATAATACCAAAATAGAACCTGTCCTGCAAACCAAACTACTATGGATCACCACTGATAGTAACCTAAGATTTGATAAGCAAATTGCACTAGTTATTGAAAGGACTCATATAAAAAAAAAGACCTAGCCAGGCTGGAGGCATGCTATAACAAAATTGGCAAATTCACAACAAACTCCTCATATAGACCCACCACTCCACTTCACTTCAAATACTAAACTGGCTAGAAGTACCCAACCGCCACTCTTTGAACCAACTGGCCACAGCACATACCATCATCACTAAACCTGAAAATTGCCCAGCACTTTACAATCTCATCCACCCACACACTAACCACTGAACCCTAAAATCCTCTGACAAATCCTAGTAAAAGTCACAAAATCTAACAATAGCTGTGAAGATGCTCTATATTCCAATCAAATTTCCAAAGCCTGGAACTCAGTCCCACAGAATATCCTTAACACTGCTAACTCAGCCAAGTTCAAACAAGTTCTTAGGGCCCACCTAACCAATAACTGGCACTGCTCATGTACTTCCCCTGGCTAAGCTCAAACAATTTCTTTCTTTGCTCTCTGCAAACAGTTTCTTATCTCCACTTCCACTTTATTCTTTCTCACTCTTTCTACTTCCCCTCTGCCAAGCCTCCCTGTACTGTTGTCTCAGCCACCCCACTTCCCCCATTTCTGAGATTTCCTACCTCATCTTTCCCCTTCTCAGAAATATATTACCATATATTTTCTTCTGTACTCAGCTAACTCCTCATATCCTCCAAGACATGCCTACAAAACACGACCACTTATTTTTTCTTTTTTCAACTAACCCCTTATAAGTTACAAGTTGTTCCTGCAAAATATTACACATTATACATTAGTGACTGCATCAAAACTGTTACTCCTCTAGCTGTATGATTAAAAGTATCCAAACATATTTGTATGCAACTTTCAATACACACTAGTTCTGTAATTGTATATATTGTACGTTTATTGCATTGTCTGGAACTCTACTGTTATTTTTTTGTTTTTTCTTTCCGGTATTGTAATGAATACTACTATTGTATATAAACTGTCTGTATTTTGTGGAGCTTGTATTGTACTGTATTTTTTGCTTTTGTGGAGCTTTTCTCCTTGAGCCTCCACTGAAAATGGGTTACCCACCCAGACAGACTCCCAGTAAACAAATGTTAAATAAATAAATAAAATGACCAAGATGGCTTATGAGAGGTATGAAGACATTATAAAAGGCAAGTGAGAATAGTTGCAGGAAAGGATACCATGGGGAGAAGACAGAGCAAAGGTGAGAGAGACATGCAGAGGGAAAAGGAGAAGAAAGGACAAGAAGTGTAAAAGAGATGCAAAGAGAAGAGGGAAGTAGGAAGAATGAGAGGCAGTAACTACAGGGATGACAAGATGAGATAAGGAAGGACGAAATGGGGATAAAGGGCTATGAGAGAGCAGCAGTGTTCATGTAACATGACTTGAGTGAGTGCAGCTGCACTTTGTTTAGGTGAAGAGGTGTTCATGGAAGTGTTGTCTGAAGTCTGAGTACTTTTGAACATCTCGGATTGAGAGAGGAATGGAGTCCCACAGTTTAGGTGCTACCCCTCACTTCCCCCAGCCTCTCCTCAGGAAATATCATATATAACTCCGCCTATCATCACTTGGGAACATGTCCAGAATTCTCTCTCTAAGGCCAAGAACACCACATTGACAGGATCCCAACAATATCTCAGGCTGCCTTCTAAACAGTATGAAACATGACCCATCAGGCCCTCTGAAATTGCAATTTAATCATAGCCTTCAAACAGGCTTCACACCTCATGAATGGAGAACAGCAACCATGATCCCTCTGCACAAAGTTGAGCCATTTACAGACCCTGGAAAACCTGGAACTACAGACCCATAAGTCTCACTGGTCTCACATACAAAGCCATGGAAAGAATTATCATGAAAGTGATCAGTAATTACATAGGAAACCTCAAGACACTGGACCCAAGCAAGTTTGGTCTTGTCAAGAGTAGATCATGCCTACTCAACCTGTTAGACTTCTTTGAGAAGTTCACTAAAGCAATGGATGAGGGAATAATGTTTCACACTTTCTACCTTGACCACTCAAGGCACAATACCCCACTAGGGCATTCTTGACAAACTAAAGAGTTTGGGTATAAACCCTTATATCACCTAGTGGATAGGCAGCTGGCTCACAGACAGGACCTACGAATTTAGAATTGGGCAGTTCCCTTCTACAAATAGACCAGTCAACAGCGGAGTCCCTTGAGAATTGGTCCTGGAACCGCTCTGTTCTGACCTCTACTTCTCTGAAGTCAAGGCCAACATCAAGGGCCTCTGTCAGACCAAATTTTGCAGATGATTGCAAATTAGAAGCAGTCATAGAATTCCCCCATCTACACTAACATTCTCCAAGATGGGTTGGTACAGACAAATAAATGGTATCAGAGCTATGGACTAAAACTAAATGCCAAGAAATGCATAATAGTATTGTTTGGGAAGGTGGCTACCCCTGGTAACAATCATATTGACAATGTACCTCTAAGAGTCAACCCAGAAGTCAGGGACTTGGGGACACACATAGACAATAATCTAGCCTTTAACCATCATGTGTCTATGGTAGTGAGGAAATCATTCTATGTTGCGCAACTTATAAAGAAATATATAGCATCTAGGTCCAAGAAGGTCATCGTTCCACTGTATTTGGCATTCATCAGACCTATCAATGAGTACAATGCCTATTTGGTATGTACCTAACTGGGCACATCCACCACCTGAAATGTCCACAGAGGTTCCTCACTAAAAGAATACAGGGCATAAATAACACGTCCTATGCAGACAGCCTCAAAGCCCTATCCTTGTATTCTGTCTCCTGCAGGCTGTTGATTGTAATCTATGCCTGGCATACAAGGCATAGTAACAGATCCTACGTGATGGACCTCCTGCATATCATCAAAACATATAAATAGGACTTGCTGGAAAGACAGATATGTATCCCAGAGACTACCTCTTCTATGGAACAGGCTCCCCATCCATATGAAGCACAGTTCTTCCCTAACTCAATTCAAGTGTAACTTGGACAATTGGATGGGCAAAAGGAAATCCATCCCTGGTTTTGCACCTATGTCCCAAACTGACACAGTCACCTGTAAATACTTCATCTTACAGGCCCCTGTTTGTAAATATTTCATCTCCCAAGCACTTTCTTACACTTACCAAGTGTACCAGACCTTCTCAGGATTTGAGATGCATGGCTAGGCTTAAAAAGGCCCCAGTGGTTGTTAGCCTAGTAAACACCTGTGAACATACGAGCCAATAGGAAGTAATGCAAACTCAATTCCTTGATCAGAGCAATAAGATACTGGTAAATGGGACCATGACAGGGACCATGACAAAATGATTCTGAAAAATAAAATAAGAATTTATGCAGCTTACAAAAGAAAAGAAGCCTCTTGTGTATATCTCCAGCACTTAAACACCTTGAGCAAACTTCTGCAAAATGGGAATGCACTAAGTTAGCAACAGCAAGAAACATGAATATTTGGATACAAAACTGTTACTCCATGTGACAGAGGCTACCTTTATTACTGCCTCTGCTAGAAAGTATGTGGTGCCATATGTTAGACAGCAAAGGGTAATAAGAATGGTAGCACAGATCAGGACATACCCCTGCAATGAAACAGCAAGATCAGTGGGAGTCTCAGACACTTTTAAAAATGTTTATACCACTTTATATATTGCTGAAGAGGAAGGACCTGACTGGGAATCCCAAATAGCCAACTTTTGGACGGTCTCTTATTAAATAAATTAACGGCATACCAAGCAAGTACCTTACTAGCTCTAATAACACTTGAGGAACTAGAAGCAGCAATAAATAATCACAAGGCAGGAATATCCTTGGGAACAGAGGGTCTTCCCATAGAAGTCTAGAAGTAGCTAAAAGAGATAATATATCCAGTTTGCTCAGGCTGATGACTAGAGTCTTAGAAGGCTATGAGCCCCCAGCCTCCTGGAAGTAGATAGTGATATCTGTAATTTTCAAACAAACAAAAGGACCACTCCTTCCCTCTTCTTCTTGGCCTATTGTGGTATTAAAACATGACAAAATAGTGTTCATGCCTATGCTAGCAAAGAGAACAAACAGGCAGACCATTGTTCCTGCACACAAAAACATCTTTGATAAGGTAGCGTGATAAGGTAGAGTGGAATTTTTTCTTTACAATATTAGACAGGTTTGGTTTTCCAGAGCATTTATAACTTAACTGAGGAATATTTACAGTAGAGCCTAGGCACAAGTGAAAAGTATGGCTCGGATATCAGAACCTTTTTGTCTTTCCTGTGGTACATGCCAGGGCTGCCTACTTTCAACTTTTTTCTTTGCTATCTATCTTGAACCACTAGCCTAAACAATTTAATGATTTCACTATACAAGGCTGGGTTTAGGGCAACTTGGACTTGAAACTCTCTTTGCTTGCAGATGACATTTTATTAACATTAACCAATCCCGCAAAAGATTCATCAATATTACTCAACCCATTAACAAAGTTTGGAAATAGTTCAAGCCATAACATTAATATTCATAAGACCAGTACAGTTATCTTAAACAATGCTCCATCTCAAGCACTACATCCCCATTTCCCTTATTAGGATACTAGATAAGCTGAAATAGTTTGGGGTATGATTTGTGCAAAGCTCCTAGTATATGAAGCACTTAATTCTTTTAAATCTGTCAAACAAATGCAGGGCACTGTCTACAAAAATGGCACGCACTAATTTTAGACTTAGATCAAAAAATGTTAGCTACCCAGATGTTTATCCTCCCTCACATATTGCATTTGGTGCAAGCTATGATTTGTCCTCTCCCAAACAATTTATAGGGAAACTTAATCAAGAATTAAAAAATGAATTTGGGTGCAGAAAAACCCAAAGTGGCTTGGGATAAACTTACCTTGTCTAAAGATTATGGAGAAATGGGTATCCCAGGTATCCTCAGAAATTGATACACAATTTGTTTTTCTCTTAAGCTTGCAGATGCCTAACTATGAAGTGGTTTGGAAACACATTATGTATCTACAAGTAGTTAGGCACAGCTATACTGACAGGTGAGCTTACTGCTGGGATGAGAGCTGGATTAAACTTTGTGCCTCATACCTTAATTACTTAATAAAAGATATATGAGACATAATAAAAATGGACTTTTGCAGTTAGACATCTACAGGCATCAAGAAGCAAGATGGCCAAAATCAGATATTTTGGCACTGGCAGAAACAATGTACTACTTTACAATGTTGGCATCAACTGGCAGAGGAAAAAGAAATCATGATTTGGATGAGGGCAATAGAAATGCAACATGTTTACCTGACCCTCCAGTCTCAGTTTAAGAAAATTGCCTGGGTACCATGAGGAAGATTATGAGAAATTATAGTACTGTCCAGGAAAATTACTTCCAAAAGCTGATATATTCAAGGATGTATGTGAAACTATTAGAAGATAGGAATTGCCAGTTAGTTGGAAAAGATGTGATATCAACATCTTTCAAAGCTATACAGCCCATCTGTAAATAGGTTGCAGAGAGAAGTAAGGAAAGCCAGGAAAAGACACTTACACTTGAAATATCACTGGAATGGCAGAGATCAATTCTGCCACAAATAAAGACCCCCTTCTAAATGTACAACATTTAGAATTTTCACTTGGAAATGCTGGAACAAGTACTTTTGTACTCCATATAGGCTAGGGGAAAATGTATAAGACAGTACCTACACGATTGGATGGGAGAAAGCAAATTCACCCCAGGGATCACGTCAGTCGCCCTGCTAGACAGGGGTCCAAGGAAGTAAATATTGTGGGAAGAAATAGCCAGGGAATTGTTATGGCTAGGCTTGTATAAGCCCTAGGGCTGATAGCCTAGTACCAACCTATGAACATATTGATGGAGATGTAACACACTGCAAAAAGGGGACTGGGTCCACATTTACTGTGAGCGTACATCACAGACACACTGAACAGAGATATTAATAGGATGGTCTGTCATATATTATAGAATTAAATCCTTATTAACAAAACATTTTTCTAGGTCACAAGCAAGATAATGATACCCCAGTGGCCACTAGATGTCATTTTTCCTTAATAACACTGGTGATGAAAAAACATATAACTAGGAAAGGAAAAGAATTGACTCCCAGTGCCAAAAGCTGTTGTACAAATTCTGAATTCCTGGATGAAAAAATAAGAAATGACAGCATGGGGGGTCTAGAAGCAAGAACACTTATTTAAGAAAGTGGTCCTCCTTCCTAAGAATCCTAGACTTGTAAAAATATGAGGTACTGAGTATATGGGATATAAGTCCTTGACAGTATAGAAAATTCAATCTCTCCTTTTGACCTTCAAAACTCTGTCTATATTAACAAGTGTTTTCTTTTCTTGCTTTTACTCATATTACTTTATCAGTAAAGAGTTACATATCTAACTAAGAAGTATTATAAAATGTGTGTTAACCACAGTTCATGTGGATATTTTGTCTGTAGATGATATTAGCCCATGAGCTGTTATAATCAGATTTACATGGTTAGAATCATTATCTAGTAAATAATATTCTCATTGAATTATATTTTTTCTATTATTGTATTTTGGTTATTCAATAATAAACCATTATAAAAATGAAAGGCAGAGCACATAAAAAATAAAAGTCATGGCCTGAAGCTCAATGCCAAAAAGTGTATTGTCATCCTCTTTGGTAAAAACTCTGTACCCATGAACTACCACATAGCTGGTAGTCTACTTAATGCCGAAAATGTGATGAGACCTTGGGACACAGGTGGACAGTAGTCTCTCCTTTGATAATCACATCGCCACAGTGGTCAGGAAATACTTCTACGTCGCTCATCTCATCACAAAAGGATTCTCATCCAGAAAAAAAGAGGTCATTGTTCCCCCTCTACTCATCACTCATTAGACCCATTATAGAGTACAACGTCCCTTTTGGTATGTACCTCACAAGACATGTACAACAACTGGAAAGACCACAGAAATACCTCACAAAGAGGATTACTGGACTCAAACAGATGCCCTATGCAGACTGTCTCAAATAACTACAGCTTTACTCCATTGCATATCGCCTACTTAGGGGCGATCTCTGCCTAACATACAAAGCTATGTCAAACCCAGAGCTGTTGGACATGTTCCACTTAAAGAAATCCCAATCCCTCCGAGCTACACGCTCTAGGGACCTTAACCTTGTCACCACAATAAGCAGAACATGCTGGAGGGATAGATTCCTGTCCCAGAGACTTCTCATACTCTGGAACAGACTACCTATCTATGTCAAACAGAACTCCTCATTAGCACTCTTCAAGAAAAATCTTGATGACTGGATGGGAAATGGGAAATTCACCCCGGGGATCACTTCTGTGGCTCTGCTTGACAGGGGCATAGGAAAATAATTTTCTTGGGTGGCGAAAGCCAGGGTACATTTTTTGGCTAGGCTTGTATGGGCCCTAGGGCCGATAGCCTAGTACCTACCTATGAACCTATGAACCTATGATTACATTTGAAAAATTCCACTAGTAACTCATTAATGGCAATGCCACTGTATTTTACAATGGTTTGAAATAACTGACACCCTGCTTTATTAAATAGGTCTGTTATTTCTATACAAATAGAAAATATCTTGGCAGTTCCAATTCAGAAATTTGGACACTCTTACTTCTTTTGGCACTCTTCTAGAGTTGAGACAATTTGTACACGATATCTGTTGTTTCACTATAAAAGTCCTACCATTTCTCATTTTTTTCTCAAGTTCCTTGAGCCGATCGTCAGTCTTTTTTTTTTTTTAATTGGGTAGAATTGCTTCCTTAGTGCTTTGAAATAAACTGTGGGGATGCCTTATAAATTAATAAGATAGTGCTATCAAAAGATGATGAATATTTCTAACTAGGGCTTCACTAATAGGCTCTGAACTCGAGTTAGTACCTGAATTCAAGGTATCCTGTGTACCCTTTGCTCATTATTAGAATAGCGGAGGATGGCTGCTCTCTCTACTTGTGCTAGATGAGTTCAAGAAGCTCCTGTTGCTTCTTTGTTGGCCCCAGTTTGTAGAATATGATGAGGATGATTATGAGTAACTATAGTACTGTATAGGAGAATTACATCCAAATTGACCACACCTTCTTTCTCCAGCACACCTTTTACTTTTTGTTCAAATTTGTCATTTATATTCTTCAGGAACAAACAGAATTCAGTGGCAAGTGAATTGTGAATTGAATGAAAAAATGTCGGTAGAATCAATCTCTTCAACTGGAACATTCCTGCATGTGAATAGGTCTTAGGATTCCATGTAACAGGACTGTAATTCATGATAGAAAATAAGAAACCCAGAAGAATCAATCATGTTCTATTCATCTGCATATAAAGTACCAAGCTACACAAAACTCCAGGTTAAGAAACACAGACCACACAATGTTTTTTTTTAAACTTAAACAGTTTCATCCTTATTGTAGAAAAGACATCCTGAAAATAAAACAAGTTAAAAAGCTGCCTTAAATATTACAGCTGCACCTGGTCACATGACAGAAACACAAAACTACTTATCATGTTTAAACCTGCTATCAAGTTACAATTTAGCTGTGTCTTAAGATAAGAATGCATTTACTGTTGATGTTGCCATTTAGACCAAGAGAGTGGTTAGCTTTTAAGTTTAATTGCCAACACACCTCTCTAATTTCAAGAATATTTTCAAGTTACCTGCACGTTTCCCCTGTGTAACACAGTCCAGCAAAAAAATGAAATTTCCTGAAATCTGAAGATATAACAGACTATCTCAAAAAAACACTTCCAACATCTGGATAACTGGGTGGTTGGCTATTGCTAAAGCTGTTAACTACTATTTTCTTGTTTTCTCTTTATAGCCATCTCTGTTTATACTGCTGCAGCCTCATCTTTTTTCTTGTAAAAAGATTAGTATTTAGTACAAAAAATGTTTGAAGTATTCTGGAATGTGAAGCAAGAACAATTATTTGACAATGGTCATGGTCTTGACTTTATAAACTTGATTTCTGAGAACTTTTTAAAAATGAGGGATACGATAATAAGAGGATACTGCTGCAATGGAACCGACTCCCCATCCACATAAAACAGAGTTCATCACTGTCCATTTTCAAGCGCAACTTAGATCTATGGATTGGAAACTGAAAATTTACCCCAGGACTGCCCACTGTACTACTATTAGACGGATGCAGCTTCTAAATGCTTTATCCCATGTATAGGTCCCATCAAATTATCTATGGTATGATCTCATTTATTCTCATTAGAGGTAATATATAATTATCGACCATGGGATGGGTAAGGCCAATCTATAACCAAATGGGATACAAAAAGTGAAAATGGCTGGGCTTAAAATGGCCTGCAAGGGCAGCTAGCCTAGTACTAACCTGTGAACTTGTGAACCTATAACAGTTGAAGATCCAAAGGATTTCTTAAAATGCGGTTGTCCTTGAGAAAATGATGGGTACACATTTAGGTCAGTCTTCTGAGAATAGAGGCAATGGCAGCAACTCGAAAAGAAGTCATGTGCTGCATTACAGTCACATTTAGTAATTTGTGTACCAGTTCCATCAGTAGTGTTTGTAAGTTTTGTGATTTTTGTGATTTTCTTTTTTGTGACACATCTGCTATGGACTTAGTAAGACTGTCAGTATAAACATCTCTCCCTGAAACTCCAAATTGTGAGCCTGTTAGTTTATAATTCTCACAGCCAGGGTGGAAAAGACGTATGATTTTTTTACTGTATCTCTTTACACTTCTGTTGTCTTTATCTGTGGTTAAGGTATTAAGTGCTACTGCTTTCTTAAAGCTTTTTAATACAAGTAAGACCTATTACAGCAGGGTCACACAGAGGGTACTGATACACATTCTTAATTTATTTTGGCACTAAATAAAGTATTAACTTTTTTAACAGGTGGCTGAGAGTCACTTTTTTTGAACCAGAGATTTCTGGACAAGTATAAAAAATATAAAGAAAAATAATAGATTATGCCTTGAAATCATCAAATTCCAACAGCTGAAAACACTAGTTTTTGGTGTTAATGGTTGTCTGATATATCATTTACAGTGAGCCTTCAATATCTGTAATGCTTCCTGGGAAAAAATATCTTCTGAAGAGAGGCCAGGTATCGTCATCAGAATCAGTAACAGTGCCCAAGGGCCAGCTAGTCTAGTCTGTGTATACCAAATATCAATTTCCCTGTTAACCTTCAGAACTGGGACGAGGAGGAGGAGAAAGAATTTTAAGAATTTTTTACCTTTTTACAGACACTGGAGTAACTCCAGAGGCATAATGCTCAGCTAAATTTGGTGAAGCCTGATTCTCTAATGATGTGATAATACTCCTTAGCAAACTTAGCACACTCATATTCTTATATAGATACAATGATCAAATGGAAACAGGCACTGGTAATACAGAAGCTTGTTTGCCAGGTGCCCAGATATCTAACATTCCTGACAATGCTAAAGCTATTCTGGATGCCAGTACAACTAAGGATGCAAAGGAAATAGTAAATGGCTTCAGTGCTTATGCCTAGAAAATAACAGGCATAGGAACTGATACTTCTGAAGTGAAATTCTAGGCAGAAACTTTTTGCTCTTCATTTATAAATTACATTGTCCAGCTCAGCACCAGGTCTATGAAATTAAATCTTTTCAGTAATCCAGTACTGAAGAAGAAGGTCACTCTTGGTAGAGCAGGGGTCTATATTGAAACATTGAACGCTGAAAACAGTGAACGATGTTTCATCGACACATTTTCAGCGAAAGCTGAAAATGTCGACACCATAGAACAGTGATTTCATTTCTAGGGAAAGAAATCGCTGTTCCAAAAAAAAAACAAAAAAACAAAAAAAAAAAACATTAAACACTTCCAAACACATACACACGTACCCTAACCCTAATTGTACCCACCCCCAAAAAAATAGTAAACAACTGAATACACATATGTACATAACCCAACCATACATCTAACGGAAAAAAAGTAAACATTTTAAAACATATGCACTTACCTTAACCCGCACCCTAACCCTAAGGTCAATAACTCTTGCACATTTACAGAAACAGCTCCAAACACATACACACTTACCTTAACCCTAATTCTACTCCCCCAAAACAAAAGTAAACAGCTGAAAACACATACACACGTAACTCAACCATACATCTAACACACAAAAAAAAAACAGTAAACACTTTCATACATATGCACTTACATTAACCCGCACCCTAACCCTAAGATCAGTAACTGTTGCACATTCACGCTCGGGAGCTATACCGGACAAGGGACCACACTACAGTGCAGAACATGGCAAAGCAATGAAGCGGTCAAGCAACTTCTTTCCCAGGGAAAGAATTCACTGAACAGCCGCTTTGCTGTTTTGCCTGTTCGCTCTTTATGTGCCGACGAAAATGCATTTGACAAAATGCGTTTTCGTCGTTCTAATAGGAACCCATAGAGCAGCAGAACCAGAACAGATGTAAGCAGGTGAATTGGGTTAGTGTATCAATAGATCAACAGCAGGGAACTGACAGGCTCACTTAGTGTAACAAGCAAGGACCTCTTGCTCACTAACACACACCTCTGAGGAGACGTTGATGGCTATTCCATCTTCATAAGATTTTATTCTTTGCATAATTCATCGAATGATAATTTTTTACTCATCCATTCCATTTTTTCTGAAAACATTTTAAAAATGATTTTCATGTTTGGAAAGTAACAGTAGGATTACAAGCAAATAACAGCACAAATAGGAATTAAGGACTAATTCATAAACTTAAGCAAGCTTAAAGATACCTTGAGCTTCTTCATAAAGTTTAATTATTAAATATGCCACATAAGTGATGGTCTTCAGTTACATTAAGTTTTCCTATTAATTATGTCACAAAACTGATACTCATCAGCTACATGATCTTCCTCTGACAAAAACAATCAGCACCAAAATCTGTAGGGCAATTCAATGCCACACAAGAGCACTTTTCATAGTCTTAGTGTGAGGCATTATTATTAAACTCCCAAACTCAAAAAGAAACAAATATACCTGGAATTTATGTGAGCTTGGTATGTGATACAAGAAATGCCCTGCACTGCAGGTTTAAAGAATATGGGTGAAATCACAAGTCACACACCGAATTCCCTTTTTCTACAGTACAAAATATTTCATGTATCACCAAACCAGATCCTCCAGATATGCCATTTGTCTTGAGTTTTTTTTTGTCTAGTTTGGATTATAGTTTCCCATTCCTTTTGAATTAATTCAGTAATTAATTACTTATGCTATTATAACACATAGGGTTACCAAAAGAAATATCAAAAAAATTACAAACACTGCTGACAGAACTGGTACACAAATTACAAATGTTGAATAGGCCTTTACATAGGTTATGCAGCTTTTTGTAAATGCTTTGTCTTATGGGTGCCGGTTTACAGTATTTCTGAAATAATTTTCTGTCATTTTTTTACTTTTAGATAGTTTTACAGTATTGTTATTGCATTATAATTTGGGTTTGGCTAATATCTTTTTATATTGTACTTTAGTTATGTTTTTAGTTACTTCACAGATATTTAGTATAGTTTAGCTTTGGGCCTGAATTGCCTGTAATGAAATTTTCTAATTGGTTACCTGTGGTTCATGTTTGATCAATTTTATTTTAATCTTTTATTTCACTTGTTACATTATAATAACTGTAGCTTTAATTTGCAGGGGGCTGATTTGGATGGGTAATAGAGTATGTGTTTTGCATGTACAGTATGTGAAGTTTCTTTTTTTAGTTTTGTTGCTAATAGGGATGAGCTGTAGTGACTAACAAATGTGAGAAAAATGGGTGGGGATAAAAGTTTGATAACATGGGTAGGGCGGTGATAAAAAAAACCTACACTTAACTCAGATAAACATTCTTATCATATCCCTTTATTACTGGCCATTGACATGATAAATATATTTATCTGATCACCCCATCTGCTGTTATAGAGATTAAATATCTTGTACTGTAGTTGTTGAAGAAAAAAAGTTTTGTGGTAAGTGATACAGCTAAACAACATGAAATGCTATATGTTGCTATATTTTTGTTTAGATTGCCATAATTTTTTATTAGTTTGGTAAAGGTTATGTTATTAGCCTATGTCATTATAAATCATGTATGTATTTTAGTTAGTTTAATGTAAGTTTTCAGTCAAGGCTGGTTTTGTGGTGATTTAATTTTCTAATCAATGGTTGCAGTTCTCATTTTATTTTCTATTTCTTTAGTACTATTTTTCAGTTCTGTTAGATTTCATTTCTACTTATTTGACTGATACATACCTGAGGATTCATTAAGTAGCTACTGCATCATGTTAAGGGCCTTGGTAAAAAGTTCCTGTTTCTATGATGTAGTATTTTGTGATTCATAGAAACATTAGCCACAATTAGGAAAGGCCACATTATCAGCTAATTTGCAAGATTTATAAATTGCAGTTAACTACCACAGAGTGCAAATCAGTACTTCCTGTGGTAGTTAACAGTGGCAGCCGCATCAAGTTGGCACAGGCAACCCTCTCCCAACAGTGACTCACCCACACACAAGAACACAGTAAAACACAGACACACACACAAACTATATACCCCATAGTTGTCCCTGCTGATAGAATGTCTATGATGTCTTCTTTTGTATGCTCTGGTAATTCTTGGATTATTACAATCAGCCCTTAATGCCAAACATTTGAGTTTCACACTTTATATCATTCAGTAAATGCATGACAGTGCAAATACAAGACAGAGAGGCATGCCTAATGTTTCCTGTCCTGCTTCCTCATATGCCACAAAAAGTTGCAGGTACTGCATAATGCCCAAGACCCACAATAAATATTAAAAACTACTTCACATTTAGAGGTGCCTGTCATTTTGTCTGATTTTTCTGATTTCTCGATATTTAGATTGAATATAAATACAAACAAAAAGTTTTTGTAATAGTAAGTTTTTATGATTTTATAATATTTATTAGGGGGTTTTAATAACATGTAAAAACAAGTTTTTTGTACTGTTGCCATAGCTTCTAAGGCATTGCAATAAATTCTAAGTCAGAAAGCAAGGGCACTTTAAATATGAAGTGATTTAACTGTTTAATTGTTTAATTATGTTGAATGTGAGTATAAAATGGAGGTTTTTATGGCTGTTGAGTTGTCTGATGAAGTTGGGGCATTTGCCTCGATGAAAGCATTTACAATAAATTGGTCTTTGGGAAGTTTGAAGCAACTAACTTGCTTTTTTCTTGTTTTTTACCAAGTCAGTAAAGTACACACACTTTTTGAGATTTGATTTAAACACACACGCATGCATGCACACGCACACACACACACACACACACACACACACACACACACACACACACACACACACACACACACACACACACACGCGCACACACACACACACATGTGCGCGCACACACACACACACACACACACACACACACACACACACACACCTGGGAAAGGCTGGCACAGATTTACTAGCTATGTCTTTCTGCCTAGATTATAAAGTAGTTACTGCCACCAGACACTCCAAGCCAGCTACTCTAAGGCTCTTGCAAGGGTACCCAATTATACTGGGTGAAATTAATACTAATACAAATAGCAATGTTGACCAAACAACAAGGCTTTCAGGAGTGGCCACAGCATCACCAAATAAATATAAGTACTCTCAAAGGTTAAAATATTCTCTAAAGGATCAGCCACAATGAAAAGTTTAAATACATTTAATAATAAATAATGAAAGAACATGAAAATACTGAATATCTATTTACAATAAACACCACAGTTTCAATCACAGGAAATATTAAAAAGAACACAGATTCACACAGATACTGTAAAACAGTACGTAACTAATCTCACTATATTTTCCTAATTGATCTAAAACATTACTATTCCCTGGTTACTTACTAAAGCAGGACAAGAAGAAGTGGGTGAGAAATCCTTCAATGGTAGGTTCCAAAAAACAGATTGCCCTGAGACTTCAGTCTCATCTAGTATTAAAACATCATGTTTGTGCTGGATTACAGAATGACATCACATACATCTGGTCATCTGACTTCTGGTTCCCATACTACCCCCCTTTACTAGACACCGAACTAGAATCTCACACATATGTGTTACTATACATACAAATAGAGCTTTGCTAAGATGTGTTGCAGGTTTTGGAAGTCATAAAACAATTCAAACTTCCACCCTTTCAGAGTAGCAATTAGTTCACCCCCCCCAAGGACAATACAGAAGGCTTTCTAGTACATACGTTTTGTCTCTGGATGCTTTGAGACCTGTGAGATACAATTTTTATGGCCTAAATTAAGTAATTTAATTTCAGGATATTTTTCTAAATGTTAGCTGGGGCTGAGCATAACCTCTTCTCTTCCAGTATCGTCTGTTATAATATTACTTTTAACAGTTATAATACAGTCTGACACACATGTATATTTCTTTTTTTTTCTGTCCAGCAGGGCCCACTGTTGGTACATTTTTAACACAAGAAGCTTTAAAAATACATTTTCAACACAAGCACCTGTACAAATCAGTTTGATATACAAATGACATATAATTCTTTACAAAACTCCAACTAGCTATGCTGGCATATGTTACACATCCACTTCCCTACTTCTCCTGGCATAGCTGGCAATATCTCATATCGTCACAGGAGGATACAGGGTTAGATTCTGTTTGGTGCCTTTTAAGATACCCTACTTAACTGGTGTCCAGTAGTTCTCTACATCTTTATTTTTATACATGTGCCTTTAAGACATGCATATTGAGTATTCCTGGAGTGTAGTGTTCTGTCCACCCCAACTCCATTCTCTTCAACTGCTGCCCAGGCACTCCTAGAAAGAGTTATTCCTGTTGGCTAGTGATTCTCTCCACCCCCTGAGAATATGTGTGTATATTTTTGTTGTGGTCAGTCTTTATATTTTTGTGTTATTCCCTAAGTGGATGAAACTGGGTTAATGTGCTTGATGATGTAGTTAGATAAATGCCTGATGACATAGGCAGAGTAGTGATAAACAAAATATTTAGTACTAATGTCCAAATGTTTTTTATCACGTTTTTATCAGTATCCATTATTAAGACAAACATTATTTATTTATTTATTTGTCTTTTGTTAACCGGGTTAGTCCACTGGGATGGGGGCTCATTTTCAGTGGAGACCCGAGGAGAAAAGCTCCAAAAGTAAAAGGTAAAAGTACAAGATGAAAACATATATTATAAAAAGGAACATATTGTATGGTAAAAAAAGCATACATGATTAAAATATTCCATGAAAAAGCCATATGAGATACAACACTGAAAGAAAAAAGCTCTAGTGATATATGATAATTTCATGATATAAGTGCATGATAGACAGGGAGATGTGTTCAATGCAGCATTAATAACAATAAACAAATTACTTACAAGTCAAAAACTTACAACTATATGAAATACAAAGAAGAAAATAAGTGAGCACAATGTTAATATTTTGGTGAAAGAATACTATGGAGATGCATTTTAAGCAAGGAAGTCAAACAAAATATAAGCATTGCCAGATGTGAGTAGAGAAAGAATGAAAAGAAAAAGGGGGTATCTAATGATAGAGTGAGTGATTAGTAGAAGTATTTGAAGCAAAAAAAAAAAAAAAAGATAAAGAAAAAAAGAAAAAGGGGGCAGGGTTAGTTATAGGTGGAGGGAAAAAATGAGGAGGAAGAAGAGTAGAGGTAGCCAGGGAAGGAAAAAGAAGAAAGGGGGTAAAGGTGGGAGAAAGTTGAGTTTAGGAAGAGCACAGTGAAGTTTCAAAGGTTTCATTTGGATTAAAAGTATATAAACTGTAGGGAAGGCAAGTAGTTCAATTTCAGGCAGCAGGAGGTTAGGTGGGGTGGTCACAGGTGCAAACATGTAAGTTAATCATACTTGCAGATTGCCAAAACTGCTTTGGACTGTAAAAGACAAATAAATTAGAAAAATAAAGAAGCAAAGTAACCATTTACTTTCAGTGCAAGAGAAAGACTTAATTTATGCATAAGCAGTTCTCTCATTTAAAGTATGTTTCCACTCTAATGGCTCAGCCAGAGAGAGAGAAATGCAAAAGTTACAAAGATCTGGATAGTTACTGGCATTTGCCTGACAGCTGATTCATAGTGAGATTTATATTCCTGCAGCCAAGGTCATTATTAAGGAATTGCTGATGTTCATGCTAAGATAGAGAAGGTTATGGGAGAAATTATTGAATGATACTGGAATCTGGTCCAAAATGAGGAAAGGTTAATATAAACAACTGGTGAGAGACAGAATCAAATACATTGATAAAATGTGCACAGTCCATCAATTGGTTTTATAAGAGCCATACCTTTTTTCAGTTTTTGTTACCAAGGGTAATTACCACAGTGGGTACTGATACCATCGTAGAAATTACATGACAAACCACATTTGTTGAGAAGTTCTCTAAACCATGTGCCAAATGTGTATTTTCACAGTTTACAGTTGGGAGAAGAGTGAAAAAGGATGGGTTTGATGTGAATGAATAGGTTTTCAAAGGAGAATGATGACAGCAAGTTGCCAGCAGCCTGAGAAAATGCCAAAGCACAGAGGAACTGACTGAACATTTGAGCCAGAGCAACAAAAATATAAGGTGTGCAGAGTTCTAGAAAACTGGAATATAGACCATCTATTCACACTCAAGTCTTTGTTTGAAAGTTTGTTTTGTTATTTGCTGGCAGTGTGGTTAATTATCTTATGAAACTTAAAGATGGAGGGGGTAAACAGTAGATGGAAGAAGAGGGGTGGATATGGAGATGGTAAAGATGCTGATACAGAAAAAAGTGATGGCAAAACCCACCCCTAACGGAGTACCACAGTGGTTCATCCTCAGACCAATGTAGCTTAATATCTTTATCAATAACTTTCACTCTGCTATTCCTAATGCCAAAGTCATCCAATATGCAGATGACTCTACACTTGTCTGCTCTGTCTCTAACCTCCCTGAACTCCTATCTAAAACTCAGACTGCTTTCTCAACTACTGAGCTCTGGATGCGCCAAAATCACCTTTCTCTCAATGTTAACAAATCTAAAATACTACTATTCACACCCTCAAAATCTTTCTCTTTTGATAAAAGTTCCTTCCAAGTCCTTAGCCAAAACAACTCTCCAATTGAAATTGTTCCCTTTGCCAAACTACTCAGTGTAACTATAGATGAACACCTCAAATTCAACATCCATATTCAGCAAAATATAAAGAAAACTCACCAAAAACTAGGTATGCTATACAGGAACAACCACTTCCTCTCTACTTCTACCAGGCATACTCTGGCCTCCTCTTATCTCCTTCCTTCCCTTCTGTACATCGCCCCGCTACTAACTAACCTATCCTCTTCCATCACTTCCAAACTTGAAAGCTGTTATAACAAAATTTCTAAATTTGTCACCAAAGCCATACATTCCACTCATCTCTGTGTTACCCACCAATCCCTCAACTGGTTAGTATTCACAAATTACCTGGACTTCCTCCAGCTCACTACAGCACATAGACTAATATTTAATCTAACCAAATGCCCCCTCTAACATCCTTCCCCCATACACTCCAAATAGAACTCTCAGATCTGAACACCAAAACTTAATTACTGTCCACAAACCTAAACGTCCTGCTCGACAACTTCCCCTCTCCTTCTTCTTAGGTAAGAAATGGAACTCTCTCCCTTCCACACTATGGACAATGTCAAACACAAACAACTTCAAAACTCAGCTCTAAACCTACTTCTCCTCCAAATGGAAATGTAACTGCATTCTCCCTACCTAGAACTCTTTAACAAAATCCCCAGGGAGGGTATCCTCCTGAGTTCCTAAGCACCTTATAGCTGGCTATAACCTTCTATAGCTAATTCCCATACGGTCTCTCACACTCTGTAAATATTGTAAATAGCTTTTGATTTTTGACTTTAACTATGTGAATTTGTTAAAATGTATCTGCAGGATATTTTTCCACTATGGGCAATATTGCTCATGCTTTGTATTATTTGATATGTATTTGTACTTGTACTTTTATTTTTATTGGACTGCTATCTTTACTGTAATCTGTTTCATGGAGCTTGTCTCCCTGGGCCTCCATTGAAAATGGGCTCTCTGGGCCCAGTGAACTTTCCTGGCAATCAAACTGGAAATAAATAAATAAAATAATAAATAAAACACATTAGCAATAGAGGGTCAGATAATTTAGAACAGCTAACATACTTAATATATTTAGATTAGCATTTTTACTGGCATAGTGATTAATATGCCTCCAGTATTCTTTACAGTTGCCGAGAAGAGAAAACTGTCTTTAAAGTAAGATGTCTTTGATACTTTGACTTTCCTCTTGCACCAGTTCTTAAGATCATTATATCTAAGTTAAAAGTTGCAGTTATTAAATATATATCTCTTATATATGGTCCCTCAAGTACATTTTCCCTTTAAGTCTCCTTTTACCCACTTAAATGGGGCATCCACAGACTTTACTTTGCTGGGGTGGGTGGTATTTATTGATTAGCGATAAAAATTTGTATTAAGAAGGTAGTAAAGGGCATTAGTAGCACCCAGTTTGGATATAATCACATTCCACATGAGGATAGGCAGATCTATTAGATGGACAGAGGCAAAGTCATCTTGGAAGGCTTTTTAAATGAATTACACAAGGCAGTGTTTCTGTGCTAATTTATTGCAAAGGATGTAGATGATAAGGTAGCGATCAGTAATTTTGAGATAAAGGTGGGTATACTGGTGATTTTATCAGTAGTGTTATTAAGTATCCATTAAAGAGAATTATACCTGCAACACCCTATGATGGGTCAAGTGTATTCACTGAGTGTGTGAGTGCAAGAAGATAGAATTAGTGAGTTAGTTAATACTGAAATGTCCAAGAGAGTGTGATACAATACTGATAAGGTCAAAAACAGAATTAAAAATGGTAGATGGGACCACTAGCATATGCACTATTAATGTTATATATAGCTTCATTGATTGAAATGGGGAGGAAATTGATGTATAAGAAAGTCAAAAAAGGATAAGGACAAGCTGAGGAATATAGACAAGACACAGGAAAGGTAAGAAGAAGTAAAAGTGGGGAGAGGTAGGAAGGGTATATTTTTGTGTTGGACATGCAGCCATTCTGTGATGTATTGGTGTTTCACAGCTAATTTCATTAATGGGTATATACCTGATGTTAAAATTGCAAACGTCTAGAAAATAAAACAATGATCATGTTTTTAATGTTTTATATATCACTGTTAACTCATTTTTCCCTTATAACCACAGCCAAGAAATGATGTTAACATAGGTAATGACAATGATTTACATGTACCAAAAAACTGTCTTGGTAATCAAACTCACCATGCTTCCTTAAATGAACAGCTTCATTTTTACATTATTGTTTCACTAATAAACCATCCTATGTGTTAATTTTCAATGTAGCATGTTCCACTGGTGAGACATAATTGACAGATTGTCTTACTAGGATGTAATCTCCCCTATTGTTGCACTTGGCATGGAAAATAGATTATACACTAATGTAGGAAGTGAGATATTGTGAGTTCATTCTTGCATGATGTCATGTCAAGAGGTTTCAGTTTTAAGAAAAATGTCAAGGACCCATCCTTATCAACAAAACTTATTCCAAAATAACATAGTTTTTGCATAAAATATTAAAATTTGGCACTGTATATGTTAAGAGGATTAAACACTTCTCTAAGGGCTTCTTATTTACTTATGTAAATTGTGTCATTATACTTTAAGAAGGGTAGATGGGGAAGGATATAAATGAAAGTCAGGGGATGAAAAACGGGAAGAAATATGGAATCATTGGGCAGACAAACAAAAATAAAATACAGACAAAAACAAATGTGGGGTGTTGACGCAAAGTGAGCAGGTTTGACAATGGAGTTAATAACATACAAACAGAGGAAGGACAGCTAGTGATGGGGAGGGTTGGGCAACAGACTGATGAGGGTAATGAAGCATAAGGAAAGGGAATACCAGGATGGGGGAGAGGGTGGGTATCCTGCTCCTGACACCAGCCTGCCTGGGCTAAACCCAGGAATACGTCAGTCATCAATGTGGCTGCTCTACCCCCACTGGGCCCTGCCTGAAGTGATGGTAATGCTAGTCCCAAGCATTGGTGTGACTCTGTAAGTCACACAAGAAGCCTCTCCAGGTGGCCAGTGTGAGCTTTAATCCACCAGTCTACCATGTCTCACACCACATCTACCAACTCCTTCCAAGTGATAAATTGTGACTACTTGTCAGTGACATTGGTGGGAACCATAGCACTCATCTATGGTGAGTGGTCTGAGAAAGCCGTGACATATGATACAGAAATGTTAACATAAATGGATATAAATATAACAAACATGAGTAAGTGACATCTTGACAAAGAAGAGGACAGGAAAGTCGTTAAAACTGTGAATGTTTCTGATGGCCTCTCATGATGATACCTACTGGTGTACTACAGAGCTTTCCAATATGCTACTATTTCAGGTCTGAGAATTCCGCCTTGATGGATAAACCCATATGTTCCTATTGTATAATATGCATGCAGGTGTGCAGTGTCACTCTCCCCATGGCCAAGGTTGGGTGATGTGTAGTTGAGACTATGGCAATAGGATGTGGTTGTTGGAAATTATGTAAGGGACATGGTCAAAGACTTGACATGTGGACTTGATCAGTGGTATAATTATGCAGTGCAACATCCCTGTGAAGGTGCTGTGTTGTACCACAGGCAAAGAAGCAATAAGTACCAACAGAGACAGCTATCAGCAGGTGTTTGACAAACACCATAAGGTACTTTGGCATGCACTATATCTCACAATATCAGTATAGCACAAATTACACAGGTATGCCAGGCAAAAGTGACACCAACATGGGTATATGGTTAGGTGATACATGGTCATTATTCTGCCATGCACCCCACTCCCATGGCCCTCCCCCTCCTCCATGATGCCCACTTCAGCACCCCCTTTCCATGCATGCTCACTGGCCTTTGCAGGTACTCATGAGAGGTCACAACATGCCTCTTAGCATGGCATAGGTCAATTGTGTAAAGAAATACATTTGTGAGTCAAGAATATTCATTCCAGTCAAGAATATTCATTCCAGTAAAACTCATTGGTGCAAAGACCATGCTAAGAACCTTGAAACTGCAAAATAAAAGCAGTCATTGACACAGCTTGCTTCATCACTCTACTGAAGACTGCTGGATAGCAAACTATAGAACTCTTCCTTAAATGATTTATAGTAATTGATACATGTAAAACATTCTTAAAAAAGGTAAGTGGATGGGAAATGGGGCATGTTTCATTTCTGATGTACTACTACTGCTGTACTTGTGTGTTGTTTGAGGATAAGCATGACATCTTATACAGTATTGTGGGCTTCAAGCCGCTAGTCTAATTGCACCCCCACCACATCCATCAACTCCTTCCAAGTAGGGGTAAGCTAAAGGGTGTCAATGGCACAACTGTGTGGGTGGGACTGCACACAGGACTAGTTCCTTATCTGTGCTACAGGTTTGAGTACTTATGCACTCACTGTGAGTGTAGTACTGTGGGTTGGGCCTCTTTGGGAATGTGGGAGGGCCCAACCAGCACAGTCCAGAGGTGAGCATTCAGTGGCCTTGTTGTCAACATCCCCCCAACTTGGTACTGTTTGAGTGATGTACCCATATACCATGTACCTTCACCCCCTGCTATGGACTGCATGTGCTTGGAAAGTCTCTGCAGTACAGGTATAAGGTTTGGTGTGGTGAGCATGCAGTAGCAGTGAATCATGTCATTTGTAGGCTATGAATCCAGGAGGCTCTGAAGGAAACACAACTTTCTTGCCTGCATTAGGAATTAATTCAAGGAATGTTAAAGCTATTGCTTTTCTAGCACTTTGAGTCATTACCTTCCTACATCTGTAACAGGGTGTTGCATGTCTGGCCCGTGCTATGTCTTTTGCTGTGGGAGGGGATAAAATATACTTATATCCATGTAGAGGGACATTTGCAGATAGTTGTAGGTGATTTCAATCATGTCTTGGAGGGTGCCCTGTTGTAGGCCTAGCTGTGGGTTGCACACACATACTCATCCTTGTCCCATACTGGGCAACTGTGAAGAGAGACCAGATACACTGTACTTCATGGAAGTGGTCTATGGCAGAGAGGTTGGTGAACACTGGCAATCACATCCTGTGCTGGGCCTGTGTCACCTCCACAGTCAGGGAGAGTAACATGATCCATATCACAACAGTTGTAATCTTCCAAAGTGTACATGCTGGCAGTATGTCTGCCTATGAGGCATATTCACATAACGATCACAGGAACTGTCTCATCTACATTTGTGCACATAGTTTCCTGTTCAGGGTACTTTGATACCTCTGACCCATTCCAGTGCAGTACCTGGAGAACATTATATGTATCACCTCTACATGGATAGCAACCATACATGTGGGTAGTCCACTATTAATGTTGCAATGGGGCAGGGGGATGTTGCCAACTCTGGCTTGTTGCAGTTCTAGCTGAGTAGGGAGATATCCTGTGTGACTTTACAGAAGCTTACATGCACATATGTTTCTTATTCAAGTCTGTACTGCCTAAAAGTAAAACACACTAAAAGTAAATTTTCCCAGGCAGAGAATGACATCACGTTGCATGGTTGTTGGATGCTTCCTCATGAGAGAGTTGATTTTCCATGCTTGTATCAGTTGGAATGTTAGGATATCCAATGGTGTTGGTGGCCAAAACTGGAACAACACACAAGAAGGATCACAGCCATGGTCAAAGTAGCATGGAGTAAGGCTGCCCACCTGATGCAGCAGTGGAGGGTAAAGGAGGGGGTCCACTGACACAATCACATATGCCAGATACAGAGGAATTCCTGGCATCTCTGTCTGTGGATACAGACAGTTCTAGCTTAAATTCCAGAGTGCTAGACATCAGTGCTGAGTTCCACATTGTGACATGGACACCCATTGGTAATGTCCCAGTTGGGTATGTCTGAACATAAGGTACTATCTGCATTACTTGTCCAGTTCATGGTTATAAAACTCACAAGCATGGCTTCTTTGTTTTACAGGAACATTGGGACTGCAGGTCCAAAGGCTGTCTGCCCAAACTATGTTAAGCATTAGTTTTTTGTGACATTCTGTTACATATAGCATTTTAACTGAATTGCGAATGTTGGTGAAGTGTTCACCCATAGACTGGGTAATTTTTAGGTGTTTTCAGAGGTGATGTGTTATTGGGGTCTTTCACCATTGATGCAGGACTACCTGATGTATGGGAACTATCTGGTTCTGATGATGATGGTAGCCAAATCCCAGCACAGTTAGGGGTTATGGTGTTGGTGACACAATGGGGCAATGCAATAGCCACATTCCCACCTCCTACCATGGACATAGCTCCTGTGCCTGTTCATCCCATCCACCAGTCCCAGGATGACACCCAGGAGCATGAAAATAGTAACATATCCACTAAGAGAGTGGCCTCATCTCTAGTAGCACAGTGTATCTCGGTTGCTGTCAGCTCCACTGAGTGAGATGATGACCTCAGGGACCAACATGCTGATGGCCAAACATACCATTAGTACCATCTGCTTCCTGAGCTGAATGTCTCCATGGCTGCTATTTGAATTTGTGCAGGAACATAACATAGAGACAGGTTAGTTGGGGTAGTACATGGTTTGTGTAAAGACCTCCAAATGGGCATGGATTACATATACAATATTATGGACAAGTGGTACAGGGAGTTTGTATATAGCAGGTATGCCTGTGCATTCACACATCACAGCTATGACACTTCCTGTGGCTAGTCCACTTCTGCCAACAGTGGAGAGGCCCACAGTTGCAGGTGGAGGACACAGTCTAGGAACCACAGCTGCAGAGAATAGGACCTATGGCTACACCAACTCAAGGGGCACTGTGAGTCAATATGAATATGCATGCAGATGGGGTCTTTGTGTGAAAGTCACCTATGACAGGACCCAGTGTTTGTGTTCAAAGAACACTTCATCCTCTGTGTGTGCTGTGTATAGTGCTTGTGACCTTCCAAGGACAGAGCACACCCATGGATGGGGATGTGAATGGTCTGGGCATACATCTCCTGCAGGTGCCCTGGACATGTCCACCAGACCCTGGCACAGTGCTGCATCATCTGTTGGAACTGTATCCCTGCGCACACACATGCATGCACACACACACACACACACACACACACACACACACACACACACACACACACACACACACACACACACACACACACACAATTAACTGTCACCCTCCAACTACACATATATATACACACATACATACACTGCCCGTTGTTGACACTTGTCATTATGGCCTACTTCACTTTGCATATGACAACTGTGTTCTACCTTCTGTACTCTGTTACTTGGGTAGCCAGAGTCTGGTGTACAGTGTGGCCAGCCTATGCATGCTATAGCACAGCCTGGATGCAATTTTACATGCATTGTTTTTACTGTTTCAAGTACTGCTTATTTTGCATCATGAACCAGATGCTGCCTCTTAGCCAGTGCCACAACATACTGCTTTTGCTTCTGTTTGGTATAATCATACCCTGATGCTGGCTCTTCACAGGCTCTTTATCAGATATGTCCTCTACTGCCAGGACATCCTCCACTCAAATGTTTCTGCCCTGCTGTAATTGCTTGAGTATTATCATACTGTCTAACACAGAACACACTGAAAAGACTTTACTGCACATTCCAGGGTCATATTATTGTGCACTACCATGGACAGCCAGATAATGGAAGTGGCCCCTTGTCAGGCCCAACACATGTTCAACATTCACTTTGGTCTATGGCAGGACATTACTGCATGCATTCTCTACCATGATCTGTACTTGGGAAATGTGATTGCCAATTTATACCTCCTTCCACGGACACAATTCCTGCAATCTCAGACCCCACCTTGATGGGACTGCTGCATATCCGCAAGTCAAGCTCCACTTGAATGTCATTAGCCATGGCTCCAAGACATAACCAACATTGCCCGTGGATAGTCATCCTTCACAAATTGCTAGAATAAGTTGCATGTGGAATAGATGTGGAAATTATGGGCACTGCCTGGGTAGTCCACAGATAAAACTGTATTATAGACTGTGCATTACAGACCACCTGTCAGTTGATGTAGTTGAACCCCTTATGATTGATAAACCATTGACTCCATTCTCTAGGTGGGGTCTTTATTGCAATGTGGGTGCAATCAGTGGCTCTCAGTCTCTCTGGGAAATGGGCTATGTCATAAAATGCCTGCATGGTTCTACCTCTCTTCTCTATGGTACGTGGAAACCACATATGCTCCCCCACATGCTGTGGCATGGCATTGAAGAATTGGTGGAGTATAATTCTCGGGCAGATGTCTGGGATACTCCCAACATTTCCCCATTGGTCTCTGAAAAGTTCCTGTAGATAATAATCTCACAGCTTTGCATAATTTGGTGTCCACAGGATAGGTACTCCGTGCATCTCATGGGCTTGCATATGAGGGTGAAATATCTCATCCAGCTCCTTCATGTTTCCTCTGTCCAAATGGTAGTGATACACTATTTCTGTGTCATAGAGGACATGAATGAATGACTCTGAGATGCTGAGGATAATCATGCATACCCCCATTACTAACAACAGCAACCACAGCCTCTTGCATACACGTATTCACTAATGTGTTTGGTACCCTATACAATTTTTGCAGTCTGTCTCATGTAACTCCAAGATTTTACAGAGGTCAGTAATCCTGGTGTTAACATCTTTCTGTGTGAAATATATAGATCACTATATCACTCTGCTATGTTGATTACCATCATTTGCATCTGCCACTGCCCACATTTTAATAACATTGCTCATTTTCATGTTATTATACTGCCATTTGCATATTATACAGGCTGTGAAATTTCTCAGCTTTCTGCAATCATGCTCAGTGTGTCTTTAAATTGCCCCTACCTGACATGTGGCCATTCTTCATAAAAAAATGTGAACAATTATGTGAAAAACGTTTCTGAATCCCAGGGTATGTTTGTTATGTCAAGGTGTCATTTTGGATTGGCCTTCCTGGTTGAAAGCTTGTAATGATGTGTTGAAGTATGTGGTATTGGTTGTCTGGGAAGTGAGTGACAATATGGTGACATCATAAAAAAATTTTTTTTTGAGTGTGTGTGTATACTCAATGTTGTAAGTGGGTGTTGTTCTTTTTCTTCCTGTGAACTCACTCTGTAATTGAATGTACCCCTTTGGAATTCTCATTGTGGTTTTTCATTTTTCACATAATTCCCACTAGACATTACTTCAGCATTAAGGGATGGCTTACAGAGACAGAAGAAGAGTGGAGTACTGGTAAACGGTGAGTGGGCAGGTATGAGATGGGAATGCAATGCATGAAAAAGGAGAACGGATTGAAAAGTTGATGGCAGACTGCAATACTGACAATGCTATTACCATAGTTAGCTGCAACTAGTGGGTAAAGGTTTGGTTAAAAGAAAGCTAGTACAGGAAGGTCAGTGAGTGAGTGAGTGTGTGTGTGTGTGTGTGTGTGTGTGTGTGTGTGTGTGTGTGTGTGTGTGTGTGTGTGTGTGTGTGTGTGTGGTGGGGGGGGCAGCGGCTAAGTTCTGAATAGTAGTTTGCAAATAGTAGCTGATAACTCTTCCACAACTCAGTCATTCTGTAAAATTGTTTTTTTTACATTGCCAAGTATATACCACACACTCTAGAAAGCTACACTTATAAATTCAGTACAAGTACTATTCCCCATATGAGCCAAACCGCAATTCAATAACTCAAACAGGTAGAAATGTATGCTACATTACTATTTGATTAATAAACACCAGTGATGCACAGGAAACTCGTTTACTGCATGAAATGTAAGTTTTTTTTTTAAATCAGTGTTAATTCATAATTTAACTTAATGTGAAACAGCACCACATTGCAAAACCTTCCCTTCCTCACAAAACCCAGCTGGTGACTTACCAGACTTTTAATCCTTTCCAGAGGTAGCATTCCAGGTCTGATGCTTCCTGTGGCTCGCAGAGAATTCTGTACCTCTTCTGGGATAATGAACGACTCATTATACCAGATTTCAAACTCTAAACGAAAAGATAAATATTAAATATGAGACTATAAGAGAAATGCTAAAATCTTATCTACTTAATCAAGCTAAATGTTCCTGTAACCCAAGAGGCCACACAGTGTAAATCAATATCTCTTCTCTATTCTTACTGCTCTAGAAGTTTCCATTGCTTTGATTTTCCTACCTCAGACTTTATATGCATCACCCTTTTTTCCTCTTAATTTACTGGCTTATGTAATTCTGTAGTCTTAGTATGGCACATTCTTTTTATATTTTATTCACTGTCACTTCATGTTTTTGTTTTCTTACATACATTGTATGAGTGGTCACATTATTGATCCTAGGCTGAGACTGAAATTGGTAAAACTTAATCAGTGCTCCACCCTAATTAACAAATTCAATAAGAAATAAAAACATAAATACATGCTCTTGTAAATTGCCTTACTACAACAATATAAGAGCCAAAGTCAATCATGTTTCAACAATCAATTTTCTACAATGGAAATGGAACAAAATTAAACCCTGCAATCATTTCTGTCCTTGGGTAGTTAATTGGCAAAGTAATTGTACGGATTCACGCAGCTGTGAAATATATGACAGTGCTTCTGCACAGAAATAGTTTTTCATGTTATACACAGTGTTGCCTCATAGCAAGAGGTTCTCCTGTTCAATTCTTGGCTGGAGTGCCTTCTGTATGGAGTCTGCATGTCCTCCCCATGGTTGAGTGGCCTCCGAAAGACATGTGTGAATGGGCATGCCTTCGCTGAAGGTTGGACATCGGGCTGGCAACTCGGCACCATAAAAAACGACTGCCAATCATTAGCGGACCAGAGTTCCACTGTGGCGACCCCTAACTGGGAAAAGCCGAAAAGACAAACAACAACAACACAGGACAAAGGCTTGATTTTTTAACAAGAAACATCTTTATTAAATTATTACTAATGACATAGGCAATCATACATTTATATGAGTGAAAACAAACCATACTGACATAGTCCCAGTTGCAAGTATTTTACATCACAGATTGTACTGACATAATTTTAGTTGGAAACATTATACATCACTTATAATCTACCCAGTTGTTGTCATAGCTCATTCAAATCCTGCCTCATTTTAAACCTCATTCCTTCCCTGTATGTATTGTTCCCACAATTACCATTTTCCCTATGTAATTTGCGCCTGCCATTTTCAAAAGATCCCAATTCCAGTTGTTTTATCTATTACTATATTCACGACTTCTAGTACAGTTTGTTTAGACTTTGATTTCCATTTTGTAGTAATTGCTTTTTTTGGCAGCCACCATAATTACACTCAGCAAGGTCTTACTGTGTTTAGGCAATTCCGATTCTGTATCATAGCTCAGAAAATTTTTTTACCTAGTTACACCAATTTGCTCACCCAGTATCTCTGACAGAGCAGTCCTCAGGGAATCCTTAAAGTCTGCCAACTCATTATACTCCCCGAAAATACGTTCCCAATTACGTTTCTTCCCCATCACACCTCCAACATTTGCTGTCTATGTGAGGAAAAAATGCCTGGAGTCCACATCAGGTATAAAAATATCTATGTAAACATTTCCAAGCAAAAATCCTACATCTTCTAGATTTTGTTGCATATTAAAAGAGTTTTGAACTTAACCTATCAGCACTGCACTTAAGGCAATATCATATTAAATATCTAAAAAATATATACTTAATACCAATTACAAAATTAGCTTGATTTTACCTAAAAAGCTAAATTAGGCCACCCTACCTAACTTGTCTGTGAGCAGGAGAATAACTCTGTTTGCCTCATTTGCTCTGACCTTTGTTATTCACAGATATGACAAAGTAACTGAGATATTTAGAAACATTTATTTTAACAGAGAAGTACAGTGTCAGGAATGATGCTGGCACAATAGTAAACACTGTTGCCTCACAATAGAACAGTTGGACTCTCTTCACATTTCTCAGGTGGTTTGTCTTCTGTGAGGTGTTTGCAAGTTTGCCTCAGGTCTGGTGCGTTTCTGCCAGCAAATTTGTTTTTAGTCCCACATTAGAAAGACATGCTGGTAACTGTCCCTGACTGTGTGTGTATGACTGTGCATGAATAACTGTGGGTGCAGTATGAGGGACTGATATTTCATATGGAGTAAGTTTCTACCTTACATTCATTGCTTGGCAGGATAGGCTCTGGTATTACATGATCTTGAATTGGATAAAAATGACTATAGAAAATTAGTTGGATAAATGTACAGATGGCGGGCTAGCTAAACATGCAGTACAGCTCGGAAGCAGCTCATGCTGTGACTTCTAAAACTGTTCTGCTGATTACAGCTTTGATTAACAAACTTTCCTCAGAAAATACTAAATAGTTCACAGTATACTGAAGAATTTCTAATGTACAGAATAAGAAAATTCTGAATGGTGTCTCTTCAAATCACAATTTGTCATACACTGCAGTACATTTTTTGTTTAACTTCTGCTCTGAGTATCTAACTTCTCCCTTGGGCTCCTTGCTGACCCATCTGTTCCCACACAGGAGTCATTCCCCTTGGAATCAGAGTAGGGATCCAGAGGTGATTTCATCATTCATGTTAGGGATTGTGATTTCGGATTTTAGCCTTAGTATCCTCACCACAGTTGTGACGCCAATATCATGCAGCACTGGAAGATGCATGTCTCCTTCCACACACACACACTGTCCCCAGTTATAGTGCTATGTGCTGCTAATGCAAAGGTGTCTGCCACAGACAGTCATTTGCTTGGATCAACCATGGCCCCTTCTCCCTGAGGCAGTCAAGCTGATGTTAACTGCTCCACTGTAACTGCCCTGCACCAGCTCTTCCGGTGCCTGTGTGGCTAGTTGAAGCTGGGTGATGTGCACTATAGTCAAGAGTTTTATGCCTTCAAGCCAAAATGCTGGCTACATTGCTGTACATTTTATGTGTAGCCAGCAAAATCTAAGTAAACTAGGTGAAATGCACACTAATCACACTAAAAGAGTACATACAGAAAAATATTGTTGATGCAAATGCAAATCTCAGTTTGGCCAACAGGTGTCACTAAAACTGAAACATAGCATGTGACTGACTTGAAATGTATTATTGAACAAATAGCTCCACTGTAGTTTATAGACTGCTTTTCTACTTTAATAATTCAAGCAAGTATTGCAAACTGAGAATGAAGATTGCTGTCTCTATGCCTGTATCATTTTTGTCCTTGTGTGTAACAGTCTATAATTCCATTAGAAAAATTACACAGTATAAAAGTTTTGCAGAAGCATACCGGCATCAAGCAGGAATGGAAATCAAACAGAAGTAGATAAAAATTTGTCCTTGTATGTTGTTGTGTTTTTTGGCTTTTCCCAGTTAGGAGTCGCCACAGCGGAACTCCGGTCTGCTAATGATTGGTAGTTGATTTTTACGTGCCGAGTTACCAGCCCTGACGCACAACCTTCAACAAAGGTATGCCCATTCACGCATGTCTCCACGCAGAAGACGCTATAGCTGAGAATCGAACCAGACAGCGTCTTACTGTGAGGCGACAATGCTACCGCAGCACCACCACCTTTGTCCTTGTACATGTAACAGTCTGTAATTCCATTTGAAAAATTACACAGTATAAAGGTTTTGCAGAAGCATACTGGCATCAAGCAGGAATGGAAATCAAACCATAAGAAGATAAAAATCAGGTAGAACTGAATGTGCCAAAAAACCCCAAAAACAAAAAAAAAAAAAAAAAAAACAAAAGAAAGAATATAAGGTTAAGGATCAGATGACAAGGCAGGAAATATGGAAAATGTATAAATACAGTTGTAAGTATAGAAAACTCTTGGAACAACCTCATGTTGATCAGGATCAAACAAAGGAATGGTTAAGGAGAGATGAATTTAAACCAAAAAGATGAAAGGTTAATATTGGCGGCCCAAGATAGTGGAGTACATACACATTGGTTTACAAAGTCATTTGAACATGTCGAAGAACCAGACAAATGTAGGTTTTGTAAAACAGAACTGAAAACAGTCGCACATCCTATTGCTGGTTGTGATATACTAATAGCAGAAAGACTGTATACTGAAAGGCATAATAATGTGGCAAGATTGTTGCAATGTTATAATACTGAAGTAGCTGAAAAACACTGGAAAAATGAGCCACAAAGCATTATAAAAAATGAAGTTTATATCACATGGGATCACCCATTACCAACAGTTAAAAAAATAGATGTGAGAAAACCATATTTAGTAGTCCATGAAAAGAAGACAAAAGTAGCATTGATCATTGAAAATGTTACACCTAGTGACTACAGTGTCTTATGTACAGAGAGACACAAAGTCATAAAATACCAGGATTTGAAGGCAGAAGCCAGGGCAATGTGGAAGAAGGTTACCCAGACAGTTCCAATAGTAGTAGGAGCAACGGGTCTTATAAAAAGGAATTTACAGTCATACTTAGATATGTTACCAATACATGTAACTCCATATGAAATGCAGAAGGAGTCATTACTGGGCACATTGCGGGTGCTGCAAAGAGCATTACTGGCTGACATCAAAGATTGAAACAATACTAATTTCATGAACTTGAATCATACTTTGACTTAGGAATAGGGTCCATTCCCGTCATGGTATTAGAAACCCAAAAGACTTGGAGAAATAAAAAAAAAAAAAACATACAAAGCACCAAATCTTTGTATAAAATATGCTAAAACAATGCAGAACTTTAATCATTCATACAGCAAACACTTCTTCAGAGTGGAATAACACTGCTAGCAACCTTTAGCAAACAGCACACTATACTGAATAGTTGAAAATAATGTTTAAATATCTTTTATAACGTTGCTTTTAAACAGCTATAGCTATTCACACTTGGGAATACATGGGCATTAATTTTTCTGCTTACAATTTGCATTCTAACAATGGCACTTCATTATTTATTCTATACCTCTAATAGTTTTATAAATTATTGTTAAATACTGAAGTTTAAAACTATTTCATAGAACTATTAGCTGTATGCTTATATAAAAAAATATTATTGTTACATCTCTTCACATCATTAAGATATTCACTAAAGCATTATTTAATTTTTAGCACAGAATCACAAATGCAAAAATTCACAGTATACAAACAATACATACAGAATAAAACCTGTGCTTTACTCTGCACAACAACTAGAATACATACATGTCTTATTAGCTTAAAGATGGACAAAACAAATGGTCACTTGGAAGGGCATTTTTACTCTGTGAAGAACTGTTACATTTCTAAGTGCCACTCATTAAAAATATGTATCTGTTGCAGACAAATTAAAGCTACAGTATCTTTAAATTTCATTTTTTGTAAACAAATCTCAGTTCTTCACTGACAAGCTTAACAATATCTACGCAAGAGATCAATAGTCTCCATTTCTTACAAATTGCTTTCTTAATTTCATAATCATTTATGTCCTTAGAAAATGTCATGCCTAAAACAAGAGCATCTCAGTTACCTGTGCATAGAAGAGTCTGGGCATACAAAGTACCACATAATTCCTCTGACGTTCACACAGAACATTAAGTGATATCAGGCTGACAACTGGACAGAAGTCTTTTGAGTTCACTGTTAAATCAGATTCACTTGATAAAGCTCTGCATTGAGTCAGGGTGAAAGCGCTTGTGTATGAACTGTTACAATAAAATTATTTATTTGTAGATGACTTCAGTGTGCCCAGACCATTCATTTTGTTTTTAATATAATATAGACCCTAACAAAACTTAATAAATTTAGATAACCATTTGAAAATAGTCTGTTTTGACACAAGTTGTTTCTTCTTCTTACCTTCACAAGAAATGAACAATCGATCTGAAGATCTGAAAGGTTTAGTTCTGTCAAGATAGTACCTGAGTTGTGTGTGGACATCCAAGATAAGGAGCATCCTTTCTCCATCATTTTTAGGGTGAGGAACGAAAATGAGAATGGATGGTTTGGCTTAAAGTAAAGTCGGATACCACATTAGGCATAAAAGAAGGATTAGTTCTCAAATAAACCCTGTCTATATGGAAAATGAGATAGGGCTGACTCTTCATATGAGTTTGTAACTCAGATACCCTTCTTGCAGAGGGCAGAGCAATCAGCTGGTTCAAATGGAGCAAGGTTTAGATTTTCTAACACAAAATTAAGATTCCAAGGAGGGACCATTAGTTTCCTTGGAGGCCTCATATGCAAAATTCCTTTCAAGAACATTTTGACATGAAACTGCATTTAAAGAGAAGGATCCATGGGCAAGCATGCTGAAATGGCCGATAAATGAGCATTTATAGAGAAATAAGAAAGGCCATATAATAGTAACTCACTCTACTGTAACACCAGAGAACAACTAGCTCTGAATGTGTGCTAAATATGTGGCTGGCACCAACTAGAAAACATTTTCCATTTGCTAATATATGATTTCCTAGTAGCAGGCTTTCTTGCTGCCATTAGTACCTGTTGCATGTCCTCAGTAAAATAGATGCTAAAAGGAATTAAGACCCTATCATCCAGGCAGTCATTTGAAGATGACTGATGTTGGGGCATATCAAACACCCCCATTATAATGTGAATAGATCCAGTCTGTGAGGAAGCTTGTGGTAATTGCCATTTCCAAAAAAAGATAGAACCACGCTTGGGTGGGTCAGAAGAGAATCACCACAATGATCTTGGGGAATTCCTTCTGAATCTACAACAGTTCCCCTGAACATTAGTGGAACCGGTGGAAAAGCATACAGGAGCATTCCTGTCCAAGGAAAACAAAAGGCATCTGCCTTTCAGACCTTCCTGCATGGAGTGCTGGAACAGAATCTTGTCAGCTGATTGTTTAGAGAGGAGGCAAAGAGATCTACTGGAAGAACTCCCCACAGATGGATCAAATCTTGAAAGACCCTCTGATATAGTTTCCATTCATAAGGGTCTACCCTGGTCCTATTCAGCTTGTTTGCCACACAGATTTGCTTTGAAGGAATGTAGGATGCCTGTAGAGTGAGGTTGTGCTGTGAAGCTATACCCAAGCTAACATGGCTAGTCTGCAAAGAGGGTATGACATGATTCCTCCTTTCTTGTTGATGTATGGCATGACTGTGATATAGTCTGTAACCACTTAAGGAGGTTTCGAGGACCAAAGATGGTTCAGAAAGTTGAGTGCCATGATTAGGGCAATCATCACCTTGATATATATGAGCTTGTGTCTGTCCTTGTTGTTCCACATCACTTGCACTTTTATCCCTCCTGAAACTGCTCCCCAAGCAAAATTCAAAGCATCTGAGGTAACTGACTGCTTTGGAGCAGGAAGGGACAACAGGAGACCTGGATTTAAAGAAATCTGTTGTCTCCACCCCAAGATTTCTCTTCTGACAAACCCCAGCAGTGGGATTTGAAAAGATAAAGGATGATTATGCTAGGACCGAAGAGATTTCAGATACCACTGTATCTTTCTCATGTGAAATCCTGCCAGGGGTATCATGAGAATTATAGTTGCTATGAGACCCATACTCCTGAGGTATTCCCTTGCAGTGACCAAAGTCTGAGAGGAAAACTTCAGAAATAGATCTAAATAAAAATCTGTTTTTCCTGTGGAAGAAAGCTCTTTGAACCGTGGTGTCTAACTGACATACTGGGAACACAATCCCATGTGAGGGAATCAAGAAAGACTTTTGAATGTTCTCAATCCCAGCTTGTGTAAAAGATCTGTCATCCAAGAGACAGAGATAGAGATTCCTGACACTTAGAAGAAGACTCTGCAAAGATAAGCAAGTCATCTAAATATGGAAAAATGTGGATATGCTGCAGCCTGTTGTGTTACAACTGGAGCTAGACACTTTGTGAACACTCTTGGTGCAGCGGATAGTCCAGAAAGTAAGGCAGAGAATTGATAATGTGATTCAGACACACAAAACCACATTAAGAAACAACTGACGTCTGGATGAATGTGGATGTGATAAGCATCTTTTAAGTCTAGTGTTACCAAAAAACTTGAAAGAGGAAGGACAGGTAATAGGTTGTGAAGTGACATAATTCTGAATTTTGGCACTATCACAAATAGGTTCACGAAAAAAAGATCCAGAACTAGTCTCCAAGCATTTTTCTTCTTTGTCACTAGGAACATCCTTGAATAACAACCCTTCTCCACCTGGGAAGGAGAAACTGGTTCTATCACTCCTTGGGACAGCATATGATGAAGAACACGTGGAGGCAAAAGAGTCGGATCTGAAGGATGAGGAATGGCCCCCCAGAAAGGAGGAAGTTCATCTGACTGCTGTTTGTAACCCTGGTGAATGATTTTCAGAACATATTTGTCTGAAACCATGTGTTAACAAAGAGCAAAATGGAGATTCAGACTTTCTGGAAGAAAAAAATGAGATCAAGGTGGGAGGGGTTCACAAGGTCTCTTGAATAGTTATTTAGACTTGTTGGACTGTCCTTGGTTTTGGGAGGTTTTTTATAACCTCCTTGCCATTTCTTCTTAAATGTCTGTTTACCTGAATTTTGTTGAGACTGTTTATTCTTTTTTTTTTTTTTTTGTCAAAACTGGACGAATAAATATAAACGTCTTGGCCAATTTGGAAAAGGAGGGATAAAAAATCTTAAGAGATTCCCTGGATCAGCTTATCCCTTTCATCACACTTTTTGATCACCTCTGCAGCAGAGGGGCCAACCACTAAATCTCTAGCAAAGGAAGAATTTTAAATTTCATTTTTAACATCGTCTGGGAGGTTCTGAAAATGCAGCTTATGCAAACCTTCTTAAAACAGTACCAGTGGCCATATCCCTGGAAGAAGTATCAATAGAGTAACACACACACATTGCAAAGAATGAGTAGTGACCTGTGCAACAGAAGAAAGTAAGTTATTTAACGCAGATTCTTTCTCACAAAAGAAACTGCAGATAAAACATTCCTCATACTTTCACAATTTATCAGAACAAACTTTAACATATGAGCCTGACAATTCAAAATTCTGAGCAAAGTTGCAGAAGTATACACTTTTTTTCCAATACTTGTCAATAATTTTCCCATCCTGATCAGAAAGAGTAGGATTGGAATTAACTAAGTGCATAGTAGTAGTGGGATCAACTAAAGTTATAGCTGCTGTGTCAGGTTTAACAACAGTGTATAGAAATTTAAAAGACTGAGGAACTTTATGCATCCTAACTGCCTTTTAGGGGCAGCTGGCGATCAGGAAAATTGCAGGCAGTAACCCTCACACCTTCTAAAGCAGACAGAACAGGAAGAAAGGTTGTAGGTTTTGGAAAATCCTTCTGTATCAACTCATAGTATTTTCTGAGGGACTGAGAGACCTCTGTGCTTTCCCACTGAAAACACTCACACATTCTAGCAATAGTCTCAAAGAAAGAGAATCCCCCACAGAGAGAATCAGAAATTGAGCTCTCCTCTGAGTCTGAATCAAAAATCTGACGGAAAAAAAATAACCTGTGTACATAGCTATGTGGAGCTGTAAATGTGGCAAGGACAGATATAAAATAGTCCTGTTTTTCCCCACATAACCATTCACCAAGATACATGTGGACAGTATACCTTCCCCACAGCGACCTCCCCTTATTCAGACAGCAAACATTATCTCTACTTACGCAGAATAGTCCTGCCTCTTCACTATATCACCATTCAGTAAGACATACTTATACAATACTCTCATCCCCAATGGGACCTCTCTTCAGTAAGAATGCAAACATTAACTTTGCTTAGGTATTGTAGAAAGGACAGAACTGGTTAACTTTTTAATAATTCTCTTGTCAGCAGCCTGTGCAGTGTCCATATGTGTACTGCTAATATATCTCACATCTCAAATTAATATATCCCTGTACTTCTCTTTAAATTTGCAGTTTTACATTTATAACTCCCTTGATGTAAACGTAGTGTCAGTTTCTATTTTTGTATCTGATTTCTCTGTACTCATATCCTATAGCCCCTTCTAAGCTGTCCATACAATGGTTTTAGCAGAATCAGAAGACATGCACACACACACACACACACACACACACACACACACACACACACACACACACACACACACACACACACAAACACACACACACACACACACACAATGTATGGAGCTGTAGCTAGGGTGGAGCAAAGAAGGTTACTGCCCCTGGGTGGGTGTTAAGGGGCAATATTGTCAGGTGCTGATGGTGCAGGGGTGTAATACCACCATAAATGAATGCTGATAATCAAGTTGCAGTTATGGCTGAAGCAATGAAGCTCTTATTTATTTATTGGCATTTGCAGATGGGAAATGTCTGATTGAGTCAGAAACCCATTTTCAGTGGAAGCCTGGGGAGAAAAGTTCCACAATACAAAGACAATAGGAAATTTTAAATTATACAAAGTATTAAAATAATGAAGAATACATAGATTATAACAAACAAGACAGCTTCTGCTCCGGAATATGTTGGTAGATATGACAAATAGATACCTAATGAAAAATAAGATAGGCTCTTGTATTTTGATAGCTATTACAGTATCTCCTAGACACAGAATCAATATAGGGTTGCATAATTTATGTAAGATAAATTTTGCCATAGCTGTAAAATATCATCACCAGTCCTTAACAAGTTTAAATGAGGAAAAAAATTAGATTTTTTTATCAACTGAAGTTGTGGACATAAAACATCTAGACTAGAGATGAGTAAATAATGTTAGGTAAGGTGTAAGGACAGGGAGAAGAGTGATTGTAGCAGTAGTTGAAGTAATTGTTGGAGAGAAAGATAAGAGAAGGAGAGGTGGTAGGGAGGCTAAGAAGTCTATGAAAGGAGGTTTACTGAGGATAAAGATGTACATATCGTTTAGACACCAAAATATTTATATCAGTTGAATGATGTGGGGAGAAGGAGAAGTAATTTAGAATGAGAAAGTACTGTCTGATAGTAGAGGGTGGCGATATTACTTACGTTACTTTGCACTACTAATAGTACCAGAGAAAAAGTTTAGAGGTGAGCAAATATGAGGGAGAGGAGAAGGAGAAATACTCAGATGGACAGATACTATTTGATAGTAGTAGGTGGCAAAAAATAAGGGGAGAAGGGTGGAGCAAGTAATGTTAGTTGATTGTTTATGTACAAGAACAACTGTAGGAGTTAAAGTAGTGGTTTTGAAGGTCTGAAGGGATTCAATAGTACTGGTGTGTGGAAGTAGAGCATTCCATATTTTAGCAATGGTGTAAGAGTAAAGACATTGTCCAGCTCTGTTGGTAGGTTTATATACTAGTAAGAGTTGTTTGTTGCTGGAGCAAAGATTTCTTGGTGGGGTGTAAGGTTCTGAGATAGATTTTAAAGCAGGGCAGTTATCAGGTAGGTAAATTAATTTGTGGGCCAGAGATAGTTGAGTTAAATTCAGGTAGTAAGGGAATTGTAACCAATTTAGTTTTTTTGAGGGCCAAGCAGTGGTGGGAACAGTTAGGAATGCCAGTAGCAAATTTGGCAATTTTGTGATAACATGACTGTAGTTTGTTCATTAGGGTGATGTGAAGATTGGTAAAAATAGGAGCACCATAAAGAAGGGAAGGAAGTAGGAAAGGAATTGACTAATGTTATTTTCGTAGAGGTATCCATGAAATATTTGTGACTGTAAAGTATGCCAAGGTTAATATGTGGTGACTTAGTAGTATCTGGTGATTTCACTGTATCAAGCTGCCTGTTACATTAGTGGAAGAAGAGCTTTTTTTTTAATTCAACACTGAGAAGACCAGAAGACATTTTTTTAACTTTTATTTGTGGGGGTACTAGTTTGGAGAACTGCTCAGGACCTGAGATAATCTAGCTACAGTTCTGCACACACACACAAACACACACATTGACTATATATTCTATGCCATTTGATTGAATGCTCATTTGATTGAAAGAGAAATCAATGACCACAACTGGCCGAAAACATATTTGACTGAAAACTCATTTTACTGAATCACAATTGATTAAAAACAAGTTGCATAACAAATATACAGTAAAAAGCTATTTTGCAGGGGGTGAGGCCCCTCTGCATCTCCCTAACTGGGAGAATTTTAACCCTGACATCCCCTTACTTATATATACTAACTTCACAGTCACACAACTGTGGAGAAAAGAAAAACATCACACACAATGAATCAGCAGTGGTGCACAAACATCTACAGATCTGGGGGTATGACATGATGATGGTCATTGCCAATCCACAAATATTCTTCTAGACTCACTTAGGTTCATAGGATCATAGGAGGTTACTAGGCTAATGGCCCTGGGGCTCTTACAAGCCTAGCCAAGAGTTTATTCCATAAAAAAAACACAGTCACCACTTGCCACCCATGTCAATGAGGGACACAGGTGGAACCCCTGGGACAAATCTGTGTTTTCCCATTCACTCATCAATGTTGAGCTTGAAGAGGATCAGTGAGGTAACTCTGTTTGATGTGTATGGGAAGTCTATTCCAGAGACAGGACAGCCTCTAGGAGACAAACCTGTCTCTCCAGCAGGTT
>NC_056731.1:1952727431-1952797431 GCF_019279795.1 Protopterus annectens
GATGCTGAAGTAACTCACAACTGATTGTGTGCTTAGGACCTTGTTATTAATGTGATAGATAATTTGTGGGGACATCACTCTCCCCAAAGGAGATGATTATGCATTTTTTGGCATTCAGTTTGAGGCCATGTTTCTGGAACCAGTCATTTGTTTGGATGAGACCCTCTTGGAGGATGTCCACATCACTAAGGGAATTGATGACAGCACCCAGCTTGCAGTAATCTCCAAACCTGGTCAGCCATACCTCATTGGTTTTGGCCTGCACCTCAGAAAAGTATATGCCAAACAACAGAGGCCCCAAGACCTATCCATGGGGTACACTGCTCATTATGGGTCTACTGCTTGAGCTGGCTTTCACTATTTTGATTAGGTGGGTTCTATCAGTAAGCCACTTTGCTACCCATCTGGTAACATATGGATTGATGCCTACTTGAGAGAGTTTATCTATTATACCCAAGTGAAGAATGGTATTGAAGGCTTTCACCACATCAAGGTAGGGAGTGTGCACTGTCTTCCCCTCATCCATGGCTTTAGTAACTGTCTCAAAGAAGTTGACCAAACTTAACAGGCATAACCTCCCCTGATGAAACCAAACTGTGTTGGATAGAGTGTTTGGAGGTTGCCAATGCCCTTGTTAATGGGGTTCATGATAATCCATTCTATGGCCTTGCAGATCAGGGTAGATATGCTGATGGGTCTATAATTTCCTGGATCGGTCGAAGCTCCACTTCTGTGCAAAGGGATGACAGTGGCTGTCTTCCACTCAGCTGGGATGAAGCAGGTACTCAGGCTTTGGTTGAATAGGTTACCTAATGGTGTTGCAAGTTCCTGCCTGAGTTCATATAGGATGCAGCCTGTAATATTATTGGGTCCCATGGAGGCTGTATTTTTTCCCTTTGAGAGAGTAGTGATGACTTGCTCCCTAGAGATAAGGGGAGGGGGGCAGGTGGTTGGGATGTCCTGATATGGGGGGACAGAGGGGTGAAGTTTTCATTGTTTCTGTCTGCCAGCAGATTGGCTATATCTATGGCATTTGTGTATGATGTGGTGTCCTTGACCACCAGTTCTGAGCAGATGTGAGTGCTTTCTTTAAGATTGAGGACATATGTGAAGAAAGCCTTATGACTGTCTTTAGTAGATGTGGTCAGTCTGTACTCAAAGTTTGTTTTGGAGGATTTCACTAGTGCTCTTATTTGCTTCTTCTGGGTAAGGAAAGATTGCTTCCAATTAGGCACCTGCTCCTTCTTGGTCCTGGACAGCAATTTGTTCCTTTTATTATAGAGTTTATTTATTGCAGATGTCCACCAGACAGGTTTACTCTTCCTTGAGGAGTATGATTTTGCCCTTTTGGGTATTTCTGATTCCATGCAGCTATATAAATGCTTATATAGTACTTTGGTGTAGGTTTGGACATTTGTGCCAGTTCCTAAGGGGAAGGGGGTGGGCTTTGAAGCTATTTATACCTTCCCTCAAGAGGTTGTAATCAGCTTTGGAGAAGTTTTTATGTTTGACCCTAGCTGGGGGGGGGGGCGGTCACGGGAGATGGTGGCTTTGAAAGAGACCACTTTGTGGTCGGACCTTACCAGGGAGGATGACAATGTAGGGATGCTGCAGTGGTTACTCATGTTGGTTAATACCAAGTCCAGGATATTATCATCCCTTGTGGGGGTTGCAACCAGCTGGTCCAAGGCATTTGCATTGACAAAATCAAGGAAACTCTGGGAATTTGTGTTTTGGCATTAGTAGTTCTTGCAGTCTATGGCTGGATAGTTAAATCACCCAGGATCAGGGTAAAGAGTAGAAAATTAGATTCAAAGAGGTCCAGATAGGTGGAGTGGCATCATGAGTCAAAGCTGCAGACCTGTAGCTAGCTATGATTTGAATAGGGATCGTGGCAGTGGTTCACTGCACCTGGAGTGTCTCCTGTGTGTCATACTGTCTGGCCAGCCTGGAGGAGTGTATGTCTTTAATATGTATTGAAACTCCACTTACTTTTGCTTTGCTGCCCACAGTTTGGAGTCTGAATGTATTATAGGATGAGTAATCTGGTATGGTTGGGGTGCTCTCCAAAGCTTTGAACTAGGTTACTGTGACTGCACAGATGACAGCATCTTCCAGGGTTAAGAATGCTTGCAATGAGTGCAGTTTAATTTTTAGACTCCTAGCATTTAGCAGCATGACCTTTAATTTGCGTTTTTGATGACATTTTCATGTTGGTAGTTTTGACCTCATGGCATTGCCTAAAAAAAGGCACTATGGGGGGAAGAAAGAGCCTTTGCCAGAAGCCTGATGGTATGGCTGGGGTGCTCTCCAAAGCTTTGAACTAGGTTTCTGTGACTGCACAGATGACAGCATCTTCCAGGGTTAAGAATGCTTGCAATGAGTGCAGTTTAATGTTTAGACTCCTAGCATTTAGCAGCATGACCTTTAATTTGCGTTTTTGATGGCATTTTCATGTTGGTAGTTTTGACCTCATGGCATTGCCTAAAAAAAGGCACTATGGGGGGAAGAAAGAGCCTTTGCCAGAAGCCTGAAGCCTAGGGGAGACAGATGCAGGCCATCTCTGGCAAAGCATTATGGTCTGTCAGTCATGTCTTCCCAGGTTGTCAGGTACTGGATCCCCTTGGAATGAAACTAAGCCAATTGTTAGTCAGTCATTTTCTGTTTGTATTGAGGCATCATTCTGGGTGACAGTAGAATGCTACTTAAGGCTAAGGCATACCTGCCTGGGACACATATTCAGTGAGTTCAATCATGTCTCTCTTCATATAGTCCAGGGAGGTACGTCTCAAGTCATTCAAGTCAACATGGACTATAACAGAGTCATAACAGAACCTGTTGCTGCGAAACTTGACTGCATGTGTGATATGGTGGATTCTGGCACCTGACAAACAACTAACTGTGACCTTCTCCTTATCCAACCCGGTGAGGGGCACATCTGTGTGGGCTACCCCTTTTGCGCTTTGACTTTGGAAGCTTCTCCCACTCTCATCTTGCTTCCTCATGCTACTGAGCAATACAAGTACAAACTTGGAAGGTCCTCCCCTTAGACTGTTAAAAAAAGAAGTTATGTCTTGCCATAACATTCCATCTGTGTTGTTGATCTTCGTTCATTCATTACTGATGGGTTATCAGTTTCATCCTCGGAACCGAGCTGGCCAAATATCAAGCTCATGTCAGCCAAAAACTCTCGAGCCAAGGTCCTACCCAGAATGCTCTGCTCCCTGTTACCTCAGATCGAGTTTTCAAGTTGATAGATAAAAGTAGAAGCTACCTCTGGTCATAACAGACCTACAATAAAGGAGTATATGAGATCAATCAGGAACCTCTGGATGGGGGACGGAGGGTGGGAAGCAATGAATGAATAAAGATCAACAACACAGATGGAACATTGTGGTAAGACATAACTTTTTTATCTGATGTTGTTAATCTTCATTCATTCCTTACTGAATGGACAGAGTCCCCAGCTACCCGTGGCCCTGGGTGGCCTTCATGGAAGGACATTCCTGAGCACCATGGAGCCAAAATAAGCTTTACCTCTGGAGACCAAGTCCAATTTCTAATGAAGAATAAAGGTATGAGGTTTTGGTGCAAGTTGCAGCTGAGCAAATATCATTGAGAGAAGCCTTAGCATGGAAAGCTGCTGAAGTTGCCATAGACCTTGTAGAATGTTCTTTGACTCTATGAGGCAAGGTGACATTGTTTTTGTTGTAGATAAAGGTGATACAATTTCTCAACCATGAAGCCAATGTAACTTTTGGTACAGGATGACTACGTTTAGGTCCAGAAAAAGCCAGAAACAGTTGGTCTGATTTACGGGTATATTGTGTTCTGTCCAGATAAAATTGTATTTGCCTATGAACATCCAAGGAGTGCAATACTCTCCCTTGTTAGAGTGGTTAGGAAAGAACACTGGGAGGTCAATAGATTGGTTGATAGACCACTCTGGCACCACTTTTGGTAAAAAGGAAGAATTAGTTCTCAGTGATACCCTATCCTTATGGAAGATAAGATAGGAAGGTTTGATGCATAAGGCTCAAAGTTCTGACAAGCATCTGGCCAATGTCATTGCAATCAGAAAAATTTTTTTTCCAAGAGAGATATTTTACATCACATGAAGATGCAGGCTCAAAGGGGGGATCTGTTAGAGCTTGCAGAACCAATGCCAAATCCCAAGGTTGTACCGGTTCTCTAAAGGGAGGTTTTAAGTGGATAACCCCTTCAAGAAAGTTTTACAGAGTCTATGTGACATAAGTGAAGAATCCTGAAAACCAATGTGGAAATTTGAAATGGCAGCTAAATGCACAGGAATAGTAGAGGCAGACACCTCAGAGTGAAAAAGCTGTGATAAGCAATCCAAAACCACCGAAAATGGGCTGACAAGGGGGCTAATTGTTTATTCGCTGCCCATAGAGAGAACCTTTTCCATTTATTAAGATAGATTAGTCTGGTGGACAATTTATGAGATGCAATAAGAATATTGCGCACAGGGGACGAGAAGTTTTCCTGCCTGGCAATCATTGGGAGTGGAGAAACCAAGCTGTCAGTTTCAGGGTTGTTAGATTGGGGTGAGTCAGAACCTGTGGATGGGAGATCAATGCTGGGGATGGATTGAGGATCCACGGTTAATCTAGCAGGTGAGGCCAGAGGAAGGGAAACCAGACTTGTCGAGGCCAATATGGAGCAATGAGGATCACTTTGCTCTTCAACTGTCATGCTTTCTTCAGAAATTGGGAGATGAGGGGAAGAGGAGGATAAGCACAAAGTAGACCAGAGGGCCAAGCGTTGACTAGAGCATCCCTTGGTTACTGTCCCCGAGGGGGGATTAGGGCAAAATAGTTGCTGCACTTGTAGTTGGTTGGGGAGGCAATTAGGTCACAGCAAGGCTGGCCCCAGCGGTTGAAGATTCTTGCTGCTATCATAGGATTGAGGGACCACTAGTGAGGTTGCAGAATGTACCTGCTCAATTTGTCTGCTATCATGTTGGAGCTTCCGGGAATGTGCATTGCAATTAGAAAGCGGAGGGAAGGTATCGCCCATTGCCATATTCTCAAGGCCTCTCAGCATAACAGGTAAGATCTGGTGCCCCCTTGTTTGTTGACATACCAAACAACTGACATGTTGTCTGATTGGATCGCAATAGTCCCTGACGGAAGGATGGAATTAAATGCTTGCAACGCTAGTAGCACCGCCCTCAATTACATGACATTGATATGCAAAAGGACCTCTGTCTCTGACCAGGTGCCTGGGACTGAGTTTCCCTGACATAGCCCCCCCACCCCATCAGGGAGGCATCCATGGACACCGTGGCTATCGGTTGATGGGTCTGAAGTGGCGAGACCGTTGTTGGGGATTTTGAGATGTCCACCAGAGTAAAATAGAAGTTATGTTCTTACCATAACGTTCCATGTTAGTTGTCTTCTTCTCGCCTTCTTCTTGCTGGATGGGTTCGGAGCCGACCTCGGCCCGACTGCCACTCTAAAGCTCGAGAGTTGGTTCCACCGGCTCGAGGCTCCCCTTATATCCCACAATGCTAGGCGAGAGTTACCTCAGATCTCGTTTGTAAGCTAACCCCAGCTTAAGATAGTAACAGTATAAAACAGAATAACTATAACAGAGACCACCTCTAACAACAGGGAGAAGAAGGGTGACCTACATCCTGAAAATAGAAGTTATGTTCTTACCATAACGTTCCATGTTAGTTGTCTTCTTCTCGCCTTCTTCTTGCTGGATGGGTTCGGAGCCGACCTCGCCGACTCGGCCACTCTAAAGCTCGAGAGTTGGTTCCACCGGCTCGAGGCTCCCCTTATATCCCACAATGCTAGGCGAGAGTTACCTCAGATCTCGTTTGTAAGCTAACCCCAGCTTAAGATAGTAACAGTATAAAACAGAATAACTATAACAGAGACCACCTCTAACAACAGGGAGAAGAAGGGTGACCTACATCCTGAAACAAGAAATATGCATAATAGCATATAGCTAAGAAAGAGGTGGTAGAAAGAGAGGTCACGATCACAACTCCTCTAGGTCTGTCCAGGCCAGGGGAAGGAGGGTGGGAAGAAGAAGAAAGAAGAAGACAACTAACATGGAACGCTATGGTAAGAACATAACTTCTATATGTTAAGTTGTCTATCTCGCCTTCATTCTTGCTGGATGGGACCGCCCCTAGCACCTTGTCCCGGTGGCCTAACGGAACAGACTCCTGAGAACAGTGGAACCAAAATTAGCTCTATGCCTAGAAGCTAAATCCAACTTATAATGGGAAATAAAAGTGTGAGGAGTAGCCCAAGTAGCCGCTGCACAAATGGTGTCAATAGGCAGTCTGTCTTGGAAGGTTAGAGAAGTAGCCAAAGCTCTGGTGGAATGGGCTTTAGGCTTATTAGGCAGTTTTTGTGTCTAATCTCATAAACAAGGGTAATCAGAGATGTTAGCCATCTGGATAAAGATACCTTTGAAACTGGAAGTCCCTTTCTGCTTTCCGCATAGGAGACAAACAGCTGATCAGATTTTCTGAATTGTTTCGGTCCTGTCCAAGTAGTACCTTAATTGACGATGAACATCCAGACAGTGTAATTTTGTTCAGACCTATTTGAATACTCCGGAAAAGACAGGGAGGTCAATGCACTGGTTTAGATTTGATGTTGAAACCACCTTAGGCAAAAAGGATGGGTTAGTTCGTAAGGAAACTCTGTCCTTATGGAACACAAGGTAAGGAGAACGACAACTGAGTGCTTGAAGTTCTGAAATTCTTCTAGCTGATGTGATAGCCACCAGAAAGAGAGTTTTCCATGATAATAACTTTAAGGAACATGAAGCTGCAGGTTCAAGGGGAAAGAATCAAAGAAGCAAGAACTAAATTTAGGTCCCAAGGAGAAGGAGGATTTCTTACAGGAGGTCTGAGCAGAAAAACTCCTTTCAAAAAGGCTTTGCAGAGTTTGTGGGACATTAGGGCGGATTCAGAAATACCCACATGGAAATTAGAAATAGCTGCCAATTGAACCTTAAGAGTAGATGGAGATGAACCTGCATGGAAGAGTTCAGCAAGAAAATCGAGGACTAGTTGGATGGAAGCGTGAAAGGATCTATGTCCTTTCCTTGTGCCCAATATGAAAATCGTTTCCACTTACTCAAATAAATCTTCGAGTGGAAGATTTATGGGAAGCTATCAAAATATCTCTAACAGAGTGAGATAATTGAGGAAGCCTGGCTACGGTTGGAAGTGGAGGAACCAAGCAGTGAGGTTCAGAGAGGGAGGGAGCGATGAAACTGACCCGACTGATGGATCAAAAGATCTGGAACTAGGTCCAGATTCCACGGTCGCCAAAGAAATCGATGCAGAAAGGGGAACCACACTTGTCGAGGCCAGTAAGGAGCAATGAGGATCAATGAGGCCTTCTGAGCGATAGCTTTCTGTATTACTTGAGAGATCAGTGGGAAAGGAGGAAATGCATACAGAAGTCCCCGGGCCAAACTTGGACTAAGCGCCGTCCCTGCTGGGTTGGCCTGGTAAAGGGAATAGAGTGAAGTATTCTCTGCACTTGCTGTTTTGGGGAGTAGCAAAAGATCGCAGCAAGGCTGACCCCACTTGAGAAAAATCTCTCACTACAGAGTCTTTCAGAGACCACTCGTGAGGCATGAGAATAGCTCTGCTCAACTTGTCCGCAATGTGATTGGACTTCCGGGATGCGCTGCTATCAGAAAACGCTGAGAAGAAATCGCCCATTGCCACAGTCTGAGTGCTTCTCGACACAGGGGTATGATCTGGTTCCGCCTTGTTTGTTGATGTACCACACTACAGACATATTGTCTGTCTGGATTGCAATCGCTCCCAAGGGAAGAGAGTGTTGAAGGGCTTGCAACGCTAAAAGCACTGCTCTCATCTCCAGAACATTTATGTGTAAGTGGCATTCGCTTGGTTGCCATGTGCCCTGGACTGTCCTGCCCTGATAATGCCCCCCACCCGATCAGGGAGGCATCCGTTGTCAGAGTAGCAACCGGAGGAGGTGGAACAAATGGTCTCCCCAACAGGAGCTGGGGAAGACATCCACCACATGAGATGCTTTTGCACGCTGCGTGATCATAATGGTGTGAGACATTGGAAGTTCCTGGTATGACCATTGAGAAAAGAGCATCCACTGAAGGATCCGCATGTGGTATCTGGCCAATGGAAGGAGGGTATGGCGCTGCCATGATTCCCAACACCTTTAGAACTAACCTGGCTTTGGCTCTGTTGTTGTTGAGAAGTAGTGATACCAATTTTGAATGTCTGATATCCTTTGGTTCGTTAGTGTTGCAGACATGTTTACAGTATCTAATTTGCGCCTATGTAGGTAATAGTACGACAAGGCGACAAAACAGACTTTTCGCAATTTATTGAGATACCCAGTTTTTGACAGACGAAAAGTGTAATCTCTGGCCATCAGAAGGAGATGCTTGGTGGGAGCTGTGAGGAGCCAGTCGTCCAAATATGGAAACACCTGGAATCCTTGTCGTCTCAGGTGAGAAGCTACCACTGCCATGCATTTGGTAAACACCGGGGCAGTGGTGAGACCAAAGGGCAGGGCCCTGAATTGAAAATGACTGGTTCCCAGCCTGAAGCGGAGGAATCTTCTGGAGCGCCTGTTCATTTTATGTGATAGTACGCGTCCTGAAGGTCTATAGAGCACATCCAGTTTCCTTTTCCCAACAGGGGAAGAATGGATTGCAGCGTGACCATCCGAAATCTTGTTTTCTTGACCGATCTGTTCAAGATACTGAGATCCAAAATTGGTCTCCAGTCCCCTGTTTTCTTTGGAACTAAAAAGAACCTTGAGTAGATTCCGGATCCTAGTTGGTCTGCTGGCACTGGCTGAATAGCTCTTTTGCAAGCAGTTTTGAAATTTCCAAAGCTGCTATATCCCTTTGAGCGGGTGGAACATCTGGAAGGGATTTTTTTGACTGACTTGGAGATTGAAGAAAGGGAATAGAATAACCTTCGGAAATGATGGACTGTACCCATTTGTCTTGTGTCAAGGTTAGCCAGGCTTCTGGGTACAGTGACAATCCCCCCGACTGCCTCCGAAGATGGGCAGCCGGGCAACACCTCAGGGATGCTGAAAGGGCTTATCGGAAGACGTTTCTCGATTGCCCTGGTTCTGGACCCTCTGCCTCTAGGGCGACCTACCATTGTTGTTCCCCCTCTGCCTCTGGCGGGAACCGACTCTGCGCCAGGAAGTCCCTTGAGATTGTTTACGGAACCACATCTTTCCCCTTCTGGCCTTTGGGGTAAGGCCTAGAAGGAGTGGAAAAACGGACTCCGACGGCAGAAAGGGTCTTGCCATCCGTCGCACCTAGTCAGGGTTTCTTTCACTTGTGGACCAAAAAGGGATGATCCATCAAAGGGGAGTTTGTGAAAGACGCCTTGAAAGGTTCCAAAAATTGCATAGCCGCATCCAGGCATGCCTACGTAAGGCTACCCTGTTCCAGCTCTGCTCGCTCCATCGGCCGCATAAGAGAGGAGGCATGGAGGAGTTGGAAATAGAATTAGGATAGCCAGCTGCGTGTTCATTTTTCTTGGAAACCCGCAGCTGTAGGGTCCTTACATTTCACTCGCTTCTTTGATCAAGTCCCTTTGAAGACGAGTGAAATGGCACAGGTAATTCAGCTTAACGATAGTAAATGTCGCTGAGGAGAACATCCGCTTCCGCACCTATCCATGGACCTAGATTCCTTGTTAGGTGGATGGACAGGCACTGAAGGATCAGCCAGTTCCTTCTTTGTGGCGGCAGCTTCCACCATAGCATCCACTGAGACTCCCTTTGATAAAAAATCCTTGTCTGTTGGAGCTGTGATGAATTTGGAGGGTCTCCTGGGAGTGGGGTCCACTGAATCAGGAGCCGTCCATGCCTTTTAGCAACCACCTGCATGAGGGGGTCGAAAGGGGGACACCCAGGAGGTGGAAGGACGAGAGCCAAACGCCTCAAGATACACAGATTCGTCCTCCGAAGGGTTGAGGGCTGGCCAATTTCCCTCTGTTTAAGGATCTCCAGAATGTCTGCAAAGAGACATCTTCAGAAGGGGAACGGGGAACCCTCAGAATCATCCAGATCTGTGTCGGACGGATAGACTCAGGTGAGTCAATGTGCTTCCTCTTGCACTTCCTCTTCCGAGGGCTCTTCTGCCAAATCAGGAGAGGCCTCGAAGAGGATGAAATCCCACAGGGGCTCCTGAGGAGTTGGCTCTCTGCGGTCCGGGATGAGGGAGTGAGTCGACTTACCCTGAGGCAGCATAGAGGGAGGGGCTGACGGAGCCGACTGTGGAGTAGAGCCAGGCTCTAACACACTCCGCATGACCTCGAAGCACCCCTGTCAGGCAGAGCCAGAGGTCCCCGCCAGAGGAGCTAAAGACCCCCTCGGCACCGACAGTGATGGCTCGAGGCGATGTCGGAGCCGAACTCACCAGCCAAGCACCGAGAGGGAGAGGGGGGTCAGACAAGGGTCCGATGCCACTCACCCCCTCGGAGCCGACGAGGGAAGTCCGGCGCCGAGATTCCTCCATGGAAGAAAACGGAGCCGACGAAGGGGCCGAAGACAATTGTCTCGGCTCCGAGGTGGCCACAGTCTCGGTTCCGGCACGACCCGGCACCGAGCTCAAGAGAGTCGAAGGAGGAAGGAGTTGATGGACCGGGACAGGCACCGACTGATGAGTCGGGCTCTGAAGCATCTGGGCTAGTGCCTCAGACTTGAGTAGTCGACTCACCACCCTCTGAAGGTCATGATCAGACAACCTCGATGACCTAGAGGAATGAGACCTTGGCTCCGCTCAGACAGCAGGGAGAACCTGGAGCCGAATGAACGGAGCCAAGAGAAGGTGACCTAGACCTCTTTCTGGTTGTCGGCTCAAGATCTTGTCGGAGCCGACACGGTACTCGATAACCTCGGCTCCGCCGGAGGGAGCCACAGAAACTGTGGACTGAGTCTTATCGGCTCCAGCCGGAGCCGATAAAGGCAAAGGTTGAAGAACCTGAGGTCTCGGCTCAGAAGCCGGAGTCAAGACCTCGATGCCTTGGAGGGCTTCCCTGTTGAAACAGACAGGGAATCCTCAGGCTTCAACAAGCCTCTCAAAATGAGCTTTTTTCTTTCCTGCAGGACCCTGGGGCTGAAGCCATGGCAGACAGCACAGGAGTCCTGCAGGTGCAAAGGCCCCAGACAATAGACACAAGAAGTGTGAGCGTCTGTCAGAGACATTTTCTGACAGCACGCATCACACTTCTTGAATCCGGAGACCTTTGCTTCTTTAGACATAGCCTAACTGGTGAACACAAACACACACTCAAACACACCAGTTATACCCTGTCAAAAAACACAATTATAGTAAAAGTATACTAAAAATAAGTACAATAAGCAGTAGTACACTACACAAACACTCCCTAGGGAAGGGAAGGCCTAAGGCCCAAGGGAAGAACTAAAAGTTCTTTTGACAAGAAACGGGAAGAAAATAGGTTCGGGGATAGAGTTTAATAAACTACACTAATTTAGGAATAATTAAACTAAAAAAGGGGAAACAAGAGTAACTTTTTATAGAAAAAGTTAAAACTTACCAGGAACCGGCAGAAAACCAACCTCGAAGCTGTAGCGGCAAACGAGATCTGAGGTAACTCTCGCCTAGCATTGTGGGATATAAGGGGAGCCTCGAGCCGGTGGAACCAACTCTCGAGCTTTAGAGTGGAGCCGAGGTCGGCTCCGAACCCATCCAGCAAGAATGAAGGCGAGATAGACAACTTAACATCAAGAAATATGCATAATAGCATATAGCTAAGAAAGAGGTGGTAGAAAGAGAGGTCACGATCACAACTCCTCTAGGTCTGTCCAGGCCAGGGGAAGGAGGGGGGCATAGAAGAAGGCGAGAAGAAGACAACTAACATGGAACGTTATGGTAAGAACATAACTTCTATATGTTAAGTTGTCTATCTCGCCATTCTTGCTGGATGGGACCGCGTCCCTAGCACCTTGTCCCGGGTGGCCTAACGGAACAGACTCCTGAGAACAGTGGAACCAAAATTAGCTCTATGCCTAGAAGCTAAATCCAACTTATAATGGGAAATAAAAGTGTGAGGAGTAGCCCAAGTAGCCGCTGCACAAATGGTGTCAATAGGCAGTCTGTCTTGAAGGCTAGAGAAGTAGCCAAAGCTCTGGTGGAATGGGCTTTAGGCTTATTAGGCAGTTTTTGTGTCTAATCTCATAAACAAGGGTAATCAGAGATGTTAGCCATCTGGATAAAGATACCTTTGAAACTGGAAGTCCCTTTCTGCTTTCCGTGATAGGAGACAAACAGCTGATCAGATTTTCTGAATTGTTTCGTCCTGTCCAAGTAGTACCTTAATTGACGATGAACATCCAGACAGTGTAATTTTGTTCAGACCTATTTGAATACTCCGGAAAAGACAGGGAGGTCAATGCACTGGTTTAGATTTGATGTTGAAACCACCTTAGGCAAAAAGGATGGGTTAGTTCGTAAGGAAACTCTGTCCTTATGGAACACAAGGTAAGGAGAACGACAACTGAGTGCTTGAAGTTCTGAAATTCTTCTAGCTGATGTGATAGCCACCAGAAAGAGAGTTTTCCATGATAATAACTTTAAGGAACATGAAGCTGCAGGTTCAAGGGGAAAGAATCAAAGAAGCAAGAACTAAATTTAGGTCCCAAGGAGAAGGAGGATTTCTTACAGGAGGTCTGAGCAGAAAAACTCCTTTCAAAAGGCTTTGCAGAGTTTGTGGGACATTAGGGCAGATTCAGAAATACCCACATGGAAATTAGAAATAGCTGCCAATTGAACCTTAAGAGTAGATGGAGATGAACCTGCATGGAAGAGTTCAGCAAGAAAATCGAGGACTAGTTGGATGGAAGCGGTGAAAGGATCTATGTCCTTTCCTTGTGCCCAATATGAAAATCGTTTCCACTTACTCAAATAAATCTTCGAGTGGAAGATTTATGGGAAGCTATCAAAATATCTCTAACAGAGTGAGATAATTGAGGAAGCCTGGCTACGGTTGGAAGTGGAGGAACCAAGCAGTGAGGTTCAGAGAGGGGAGGGAGCGATGAAACTGACCCGACTGATGGATCAAAAGATCTGGAACTAGGTCCAGATTCCACGGTCGCTCAAAAGAAATCGATGCAGAAAGGGGAACCACACTTGTCGAGGCCAGTAAGGAGCAATGAGGATCAATGAGGCCTTCTGAGCGATAGCTTTCTGTACTTGAGAGATCAGTGGGAAAGGAGGAAATGCATACAGAAGTCCCGGGCCAAACTTGGACTAGCGTCCCTGCTGGGTTGGCCTGGTAAAGGGAATAGAGTGAAGTATTCTCTGCACTTGCTGTTTTGGGGAGTAGCAAAGATCGCAGCAAGGCTGACCCCACTTGAGAAAAATCTCTCTCACTACAGAGTCTTTCAGAGACCACTCGTGAGGCATGAGAATAGCTCTGCTCAACTTGTCCGCAATGTGATTGGACTTCCGGGATGTGCGCTGCTATCAGAAAACGCTGAGAAGAAATCGCCCATTGCCACAGTCTGAGTGCTTCTCGACACAGGGGGTATGATCTGGTTCCGCCTTGTTTGTTGATGTACCACACTACAGACATATTGTCTGTCTGGATTGCAATCGTTCCCAAGGGAAGAGAGTGTTGAAGGGCTTGCAACGCTAAAAGCACTGCTCTCATCTCCAGAACATTTATGTGTAAGTGGCATTCCTTTGCTTGCCATGTGCCCTGGTCTGTCCTGCCCTGTTAATGCCCCCACCCGATCAGGAGGCATCCGTTGTCAGAGTAGCAACCGGAGGAGGTGGAACAAATGGTCTCCCCAACAGGAGCTGGGGAAGACATCCACCACATGAGATGCTTTTGCACGCGTGATCATAATGGTGTGAGACATTGGAAGTTCCTGGTATGACCATTGAGAAAAGAGCATCCACTGAAGGATCCGCATGTGGTATCTGGCCAATGGAAGGAGGGGTATGGTCTGCCATGATTCCCAACACCTTTAGAACTAACCTGGCTTTGGCTCTGTTGTTGTTGAGAAGTAGTGATACCAATTTTTGAATGTCTGATATCCTTTGGTTCGTTAGTGTTGCAGACATGTTTACAGTATCTAATTTTTAGCCTATGTAGGTAATACGACAAGGCGACAAAACAGACTTTTCGCAATTTATTGAGATACCCAGTTTTTGACAGGCGAAAAGTGTAATCTCTGGCCATCAGAAGGAGATGCTTGGTGGGAGCTGTGAGGAGCCAGTCGTCCAAATATGGAAACACCTGGAATCCTTGTCGTCTCAGGTGAGAAGCTACCACTGCCATGCATTTGGTAAACACCGGGGCAGTGGTGAGACCAAAGGGCAGGGCCCTGAATTGAAAATGACTGGTTCCCAGCCTGAAGCGGAGGAATCTTCTGGAGCGCCTGTTCATTTTATGTGATAGTACGTCCTGAAGGTCTATAGAGCACATCCAGTTTCCTTTTCCCAACAGGGAAGAATGGATTGCAGCGTGACCATCCGAAATCTTGTTTTCTTGACCGATCTGTTCAAGATACTGAGATCCAAAATTGGTCTCCAGTCCCCTGTTTTCTTTGGAACTAAAAAGAACCTTGAGTAGATTCCGGATCCTAGTTGGTCTGCTGGCACTGGCTGAATAGCTCTTTTGCAAGCAGTTTTGAAATTTCCAAAGCTGCTATATCCCTTTGAGCGGTGGAACATCTGGAAGGGATTTTTGACTGACTTGGAGATTGAAGAAAGGGAATAGAATAACCTTCGAAATGATGGACTGTACCCATTTGTCTTGTGTCAAGGATAGCCAGGCTTCTGGGTACAGTGACAATCTTCCCCGACTGCCTCGAAGATGGGCAGTCGGGCAACACCTCAGGGATGCTGAAAGGGCTTATCGGAAGACGTTTCTTGCCCTGGTTCTGCGGACCCTCTGCCTCTAGGCGGCGTCTACCATTGTTGTTCCCCCTCTGCCTCTGGCGGGAACCGACTCTGTCAGGCGAAGTCCCTTGAGATTGTTTACGGAACCACATCTTTCCCCTTCTGGCCTTTGGGGTAAGGCCTAGAAGGAGTGGAAAACGGACTCCGGCGGCAGAAAGGGTCTTGCCATCCGTCTCGCACCTAGTCAGGGTTTCTTTCACTTGTGGACCAAAAGGGATGATCCATCAAAGGGAGTTTGTGAAAGCGTCTTGAAAGGTTCCAAAATTGCATAGCCGCATCCAGGCATGCCTACGTAAGGCTACCCTGTTCCAGCGGCTCTGCTCGCTCCATCGGCCGCATAAGAGGAGGCGCATGGAGGAGTTGGAAATAGAATTAAGGATAGCCAGCTGCGTGTTCATTTTCTTGAAACCCGCAGCTGTAGGGTCCTTAAGCATTTCACTCGCTTCTTTGATCAAGTCCCTTTGAAGGCGAGTGAAATGGCACAGGTAATTCAGCGACGCATAGTAAATGTCGCTGAGGAGAACATCCGCTTCCGCACCTATCCATGGACCTAGATTCCTTGTTAGGTGGATGGACAGGCACTGAAGGATCAGCCAGTTCCTTCTTTGTGGCGGCAGCTACCACCATAGCATCCACAGAGACTCCTTTTGATAAAAATTCCTTGTCTGTTGGAGCTGTGATGAATTTGGAGGGTCTCCTGGGAGTGGGGTCCACTGAATCAGGAGCCGTCCATGCCTTTTAGCAACCACCTGCATGAGGGGTCGAAGGGGACACCCAGGAGGTGGAAGGGCGAGAGCCAAACGCCTCAAGATACACAGATTAGGTCCTCCGAAGGGTTGAGGGCTGGCCAATTTCCCTCTGTTTAAGGATCTCCAGAATGTCTGCAAAAGAGACATCTTCAGAAGGGGAGCGGGGAACCCTCAGAATCATCCAGATCTGTGTCGGACGTGATAGACTCAGGTGAGTCAATGTGCTTCCTCTTGCACTTCCTCTTCCGAGGGCTCTTCTGCCAAATCAGGAGAGGCCTCGGAAGAGGATGAAATCCCACAGGGGCTCCTGAGGAGTTGGCTCTCTGCGGTCCGGGATGAGGGAGTGAGTCGACTTACCCTGAGGCAGCATAGAGGGAGGGGCTGGCGGAGCCGACTGTGGAGTAGAGCCAGGCTCTAACACACTCCGCATGACCTCGAAAGCACCCCTGTCAGGCAGAGCCAGAGGTCCCCGCTCCGAGGAGCTAAAGACCCCCTCGGCACCGACAGTGATGGCTCGAGGCGATGTCGGAGCCGAACTCACCAGCCGAAGCACCGAGAGGGAGAGGGTCAGACAAGGGTCCGATGCCACTCACCCCTCGGAGCCGACGAGGGAAGTCCGCGCCGAGATTCCTCCATGGAAGAAAACGGAGCCGCGACGGGCGAAGACAATTGTCTCGGCCCGAGGTGACCACAGTCTCGGTTCCGACACGACCCGGCCCGAGCTCAAGAGAGTCGAAGGAGGAAGGAGTTGATGGACGGGACAGGCCCGACTGATGAGTCGGGCTCTGAAGCATCTGGGCTAGTGCCTCAGACTTGAGTAGTCGACTCACCACCCTCTGAAGGTCATGATCAGACAACCTCGATGACCTAGAGGAATGAGACCTTTGGCTCGTTCAGACAGCAGGGGAGAACCTGGAGCCGAATGAACGGAGCCAAGAGAAGGTGACCTAGACCTCTTTCTGGTTGTCGGCTCCGAAGATCTTGTCGGAGCCGACACGGGTACCTCGATAACCTCGGCTCCGGCCGAGCGAGGAGCCACAGAAACTGTGGACTGAGTCTTATCGGCTCCAGCCGAGCCGATAAAGGCAAAGGTTGAAGAACCTGAGGTCTCGGCTCAGAAGCGGAGCCGAAGACCTCGATGCCTTGGAGGGCTTCCCTGTTGAAACAGACAGGGAATCCTCAGGCTTCAACAAGCCTCTCAAAATGAGCTTGTTTTTCTTTCCTGCAGGACCCTGGGGCTGAAGCCATGGCAGACAGCACAGGAGTCCTGCAGGCAAAGGCCCCAGACAATAGACACAAGTGTGAGCGTCTGTCAGAGACATTTTCTGACAGCACGCATCACACTTCTTGAATCGAGACCTTTGCTTCTTTAGACATAGCCTAACTGGTGAACACAAACACACACTCAAACACACCAGTTATACCCTGTCAAAAACACAATTATAGTAAAAGTATACTAAAAATAAGTACAATAAGCAGTAGTACACTACACAAACACTCCCTAGGGAAGGGAAGGCCTAAGGTCCAAGGGAAGAACTAAAAGTTCTTTTGACAAGAAACAGGAAGAAAATAGGTTCGGGATAGAGTTTAATAAACTACACTAATTTAGGAATAATTAAACTAAAAAAGGGGAAACAAGAGTAACTTTTTATAGAAAAAGTTAAAACTTACCAGGAACCGGCAGAAAACCAACCTCGAAGCTGTAGCGGCAAACGAGATCTGAGGTAACTCTCGCCTAGCATTGTGGGATATAAGGGGAGCCTCGAGCCGGTGGAACCAACTCTCGAGCTTTAGAGTGGCCGAGTCGGAGCCGAGGTCGGCTCCGAACCCATCCAGCAAGAATGAAGGCGAGATAGACAACTTAACATCAAGAAATATGCATAATAGCATATAGCTAAGAAAGAGGTGGTAGAAAGAGAGGTCACGATCACAACTCCTCTAGGTCTGTCCAGGCCAGGGGGAAGGAGGGTGGGACGCAAGAAGAAGGCGAGAAGAAGACAACTAACATGGAACGTTATGGTAAGAACATAACTTCTATATGTTAAGTTGTCTATCTCGCCTTCATTCTTGCTGGATGGGACCGCGTCCCTAGCACCTTGTCCCGGGTGGCCTAACGGAACAGACTCCTGAGAACAGTGGAACCAAAATTAGCTCTATGCCTAGAAGCTAAATCCAACTTATAATGGGAAATAAAAGTGTGAGGAGTAGCCCAAGTAGCCGCTGCACAAATGGTGTCAATAGGCAGTCTGTCTTGGAAGGCTAGAGAAGTAGCCAAAGCTCTGGTGGAATGGGCTTTAGGCTTATTAGGCAGTTTTTGTGTCTAATCTCATAAACAAGGGTAATCAGAGATGTTAGCCATCTGGATAAAGATACCTTTGAAACTGGAAGTCCCTTTCTGCTTTCCGCATAGGAGACAAACAGCTGATCAGATTTTCTGAATTGTTTCGTCCTGTCCAAGTAGTACCTTAATTGACGATGAACATCCAGACAGTGTAATTTTTGTTCAGACCTATTTGAATACTCCCGGAAAAAGACAGCGAGGTCAATGCACTCGTTTACATTTGATGTTGAAACCACCTTAGGCAAAAGGATGGGTTAGTTCAGGAAACTCTGTCCTTATGGAACACAAGGTAAGGAGAACGACAACTGAGTGCTTGAAGTTCTGAAATTCTTCTAGCTGATGTGATAGCCACCAGAAAGAGAGTTTTCCATGATAATAACTTTAAGGAACATGAAGCTGCAGGTTCGAAGGGGAAAGAATCAAAGAAGCAAGAACTAAATTTAGGTCCCAAGGAGAAGGAGGATTTCTTACAGGAGGTCTGAGCAGAAAAACTCCTTTCAAAAAGGCTTTGCAGAGTTTGTGGGACATTAGGGCGGATTCAGAAATACCCACATGGAAATTAGAAATAGCTGCCAATTGAACCTTAAGAGTAGATGGAGATGAACCTGCATGGAAGAGTTCAGCAAGAAAATCGAGGACTAGTTGGATGGAAGCGGTGAAAGGATCTATGTCCTTTCCTTGTGCCCAATATGAAAATCGTTTCCACTTACTCAAATAAATCTTCGAGTGGAAGATTTATGGGAAGCTATCAAAATATCTCTAACAGAGTGAGATAATTGAGGAAGCCTGGCTACGGTTGGAAGTGGAGGAACCAAGCAGTGAGGTTCAGAGAGGGGAGGAGCGATGAAACTGACCCGACTGATGGATCAAAAAGATCTGGAACTAGGTCCAGATTCCACGGTCGCCAAAAGAAATCGATGCAGAAAGGGGAACCACACTTGTCGAGGCCAGTAAGGAGCAATGAGGATCAATGAGGCCTTCTGAGCGATAGCTTTCTGTATTACTTGAGAGATCAGTGGGAAAGGAGGAAATGCATACAGAAGTCCCGGGCCAAACTTGGACTAGCGTCCCTGCTGGGTTGGCCTGGTAAAGGGAATAGAGTGAAGTATTCTCTGCACTTGCTGTTTTGGGGAGTAGCAAAAAGATCGCAGCAAGGCTGACCCCACTTGAGAAAAATCTCTCTCACTACAGAGTCTTTCAGAGACCACTCGTGAGGCATGAGAATAGCTCTGCTCAACTTGTCCGCAATGTGATTGGACTTCCGGGATGTGCGTTGCTATCAGAAAACGCTGAGAAGAAATCGCCCATTGCCACAGTCTGTGTGCTTCTCGTCACAGGGGGTATGATCTGGTTCCGCCTTGTTTGTTGATGTACCACACTACAGACATATTGTCTGTCTGGATTGCAATCGTTCCCAAGGGAAGAGAGTGTTGAAGGGCTTGCAACGCTAAAAGCACTGCTCTCATCTCCAGAACATTTATGTGTAAGTGGCATTCGTTTGGTTGCCATGTGCCCTGGACTGTCCTGCCCTGATAATGCCCCCCCCACCCGATCAGGGAGGCATCCGTTGTCAGAGTAGCAACCGGAGGAGGTGGAACAAATGGTCTCCCCAACAGGAGCTGGGGGGAAGACATCCACCACATGAGATGCTTTTGCACGCGTGATCATAATGGTGTGAGACATTGGAAGTTCCTGGTATGACCATTGAGAAAAGAGCATCCACTGAAGGATCCGCATGTGGTATCTGGCCAATGGAAGGAGGGTATGGCTGCCATGATTCCCAACACCTTTAGAACTAACCTGGCTTTGGCTCTGTTGTTGTTGAGAAGTAGTGATACCAATTTTTGAATGTCTGATATCCTTTGGTTCGTTAGTGTTGCAGACATGTTTACAGTATCTAATTTTGCCTATGTAGGTAATAGTACGACAAGGCGACAAAACAGACTTTTTAATTTATTGAGATACCCAGTTTTGACAGGCGAAAAGTGTAATCTCTGGCCATCAGAAGGAGATGCTTGGTGGGAGCTGTGAGGAGCCAGTCGTCCAAATATGGAAACACCTGGAATCCTTGTCGTCTCAGGTGAGAAGCTACCACTGCCATGCATTTGGTAAACACCGGGGCAGTGGTGAGACCAAAGGGCAGGGCCCTGAATTGAAAATGACTGGTTCCCAGCCTGAAGCGGAGGAATCTTCTGGGCGCCTGTTCATTTTATGTGATAGTACGCATCCTGAAGGTCTATAGAGCACATCCAGTTTCCTTTTCCCAACAGGGAAGAATGGATTGCAGCGTGACCATCCAAATCTTGTTTTCTTGACCGATCTGTTCAAGATACTGAGATCCAAAATTGGTCTCCAGTCCCCTGTTTTCTTTGGAACTAAAAGAACCTTGAGTAGATTCCGGATCCTAGTTGGTCTGCTGGCACTGGCTGAATAGCTCTTTTGCAAGCAGTTTTGAAATTTCCAAAGCTGCTATATCCCTTTGAGCGGTGGAACATCTGGAAGGGATTTTTGACTGACTTGGAGATTGAAGAAAGGGAATAGAATAACCTTCGAAATGATGGACTGTACCCATTTGTCTTGTGTCAAGGATAGCCAGGCTTCTGGGTACAGTGACAATCTTCCCGACTGCCTCCGAAGATGGGCAGTCGGGCAACACCTCAGGGATGCTGAAAGGCTTATCGGAAGGCGTTTCTCGATTGCCCTGGTTCTGCGGACCCCTCTGCCTCTAGGGCGCGTCTACCATTGTTGTTCCCCCTCTGCCTCTGGCGGGGTACCGACTCTGTGCGTCAGGCGAAGTCCCGTGAGATTGTTTACGGAACCACATCTTTTCCCCCTTCTGGCCTTTGGGGTAAGGCCTAGAAGGAGTGGAAAAACGGACTCCGTCGGCAGAAAGGGTCTTGCCATCCGTCTCGCACCTAGCCAGGGTTTCTTTCACTTGTGGACCAAAAGGGATGATCCATCAAAAGGGGAGTTTGAAAGACGTCTTGAAAGGTTCCAAAATTGCATAGCCGCATCCAGGCATGCCTACGTAAGGCTACCCTGTTCCAGCGGCTCTGCTCGCTCCATCGGCCGCATAAGAGAGGAGGCATGGAGGAGTTGGAAATAGAATTAAGGATAGCCAGCTGCGTGTTCATTTTTCTTGAAACCCGCAGCTGTAGGGTCTAAGCATTTCACTCGCTTCTTTGATCAAGTCCCTTTGAAGACAGTGAAATGGCACAGGTAATTCAGCGACGCATAGTAAATGTCGCTGAGGAGAACATCCGCTTCCCGTACCTATCCATGGACCTAGATTCCTTGTTAGGTGGATGGACAGGCACTGAAGGATCAGCCAGTTCCTTCTTTGTGGCGGCAGCTACCACCATAGCATCCACAGAGACTCCTTTTGATAAAAATTCCTTGTCTGTTGGAGCTGTGATGAATTTGGAGGGTCTCCTGGGAGTGGGGTCCACTGAATCAGGAGCCGTCCATGCCTTTTTAGCAACCACCTGCATGAGGGGGTCGAAAGGGGGGGACACCCAGGAGGTGGAAGGACGAGAGCCAAACACCTCAAGATACACAGATTCGTCCTCCGAAGGGTTGAGGGCTGGCCAATTTCCCCTCTGTTTAAGGATCTCCAGAATGTCTGCAAAAGAGACATCTTCAGAAGGGGAACGGGGGGAACCCTCAGAATCATCCAGATCTGTGTCGGACGTGATAGACTCAGGTGAGTCAATGTGCTTCCTCTTGCACTTCCTCTTCCGAGGGGCCTCTTCTGCCAAATCAGGAGAGGCCTCGGAAGAGGATGAAATCCCACAGGGGCTCCTGAGGAGTTGGCTCTCTGCGGTCCGGGATGAGGGAGTGAGTCGACTTACCCTGAGGCAGCATAGAGGGAGGGGCTGACGGAGCCGACTGTGGAGTAGAGCCAGGCTCTAACACACTCCGCATGACCTCGAAAGCACCCCTGTCAGGCAGAGCCAGAGGTCCCGCTCCGAGGAGCTAAGACCCCCTCGGCACCGACAGTGATGGCTCCGAGGCCGATGTCGGAGCCGAACTCACCAGCGCCAAGCACCGAGGGAGAGGGGTCGGACAAGGGTCCGATGCCACTCACCCCTCGAGCCGACGAGGAAGTCCGCGCCGAGATTCCTCCATGGAAGAAAACGGAGCGGCGACGGGCCGAAGACAATTGTCTCGGCCCGAGGTGACCACAGTCTCGGTTCCGACGACCCGGCTCCGAGCTCAAGAGAGTCGAAGGAGGAAGGAGTTGATGGACGGGACAGGCCCGACTGATGAGTCGGGCTCTGAAGCATCTGGGCTAGTGCCTCAGACTTGAGTAGTCGACTCACCACCCTCTGAAGGTCATGATCAGACAACCTCGATGACCTAGAGGAATGAGACCTTTGGCTCCGTTCAGACAGCAGGGGAGAACCTGGAGCCGAATGAACGGAGCCAAGAGAAGGTGACCTAGACCTCTTTCTGGTTGTGGGCTCGGAAAATCTTGTCGGAGACGACAGGGGTACCTCCATAACCTCGGCCGGGAGCCGAGGGAGCCACAGAAACTGTGGACTGAGTCTTATCGGCTCCAGCCGGAGCCGATAAAGGCAAAGGTTGAAGAACCTGAGGTCTCGGCTCAGAAGCCGGAGCCGAAGACCTCGATGCCTTGGAGGGCTTCCCTGTTGAAACAGACAGGGAATCCTCAGGCTTCAACAAGCCTCTCAAAATGAGCTTGTTTTTCTTTCCTGCAGGACCCTGGGGCTGAAGCCATGGCAGACAGCACAGGAGTCCTGCAGGTGCAAAGGCCCCAGACAATAGACACAAGAGTGAGCGTCTGTCAGAGACATTTTCTGACAGCACGCATCACACTTCTTGAATCGAGACCTTTGCTTCTTTAGACATAGCCTAACTGGTGAACACAAACACACACTCAAACACACCAGTTATACCCTGTCAAAAACACAATTATAGTAAAAGTATACTAAAATAAGTACAATAAGCAGTAGTACACTACACAAACACTCCTAGGAAGGGAAGGCCTAAGGCCCAAGGGAAGAACTAAAAGTTCTTTTGACAAGAAACGGGAAGAAAATAGGTTCGGGATAGAGTTTAATAAACTACACTAATTTAGGAATAATTAAACTAAAAAGGAAACAAGAGTAACTTTTTATAGAAAAGTTAAAACTTACCAGGAACCGCAGAAAACCAACCTCGAGCTGTAGCGGCAAACGAGATCTGAGGTAACTCTCGCCTAGCATTGTGGGATATAAGGGAGCCTCGAGCGGTGGAACCAACTCTCGAGCTTTAGAGTGGCAGTCGAGCCGAGGTCGGCTCGAACCCATCCAGCAAGAATGAAGGCGAGATAGACAACTTAACATCAAGAAATATGCATAATAGCATATAGCTAAGAAAGAGGTGGTAGAAAGAGAGGTCACGATCACAACTCCTCTAGGTCTGTCCAGGCCAGGGGGAAGGAGGGTGGGACGCAGAAGAAGGCGAGAAGAAGACAACTAACATGGAACGTTATGGTAAGAACATAACTTCTATATGTTAAGTTGTCTATCTCGCCTTCATTCTTGCTGGATGGGACCGCGTCCCTAGCACCTTGTCCCGGGTGGCCTAACGGAACAGACTCCTGAGAACAGTGGAACCAAAATTAGCTCTATGCCTAGAAGCTAAATCCAACTTATAATGGGAAATAAAAGTGTGAGGAGTAGCCCAAGTAGCCGCTGCACAAATGGTGTCAATAGGCAGTCTGTCTTGGAAGGCTAGAGAAGTAGCCAAAGCTCTGGTGGAATGGGCTTTAGGCTTATTAGGCAGTTTTGTGTGTCTAATCTCATAAACAAGGGTAATCAGAGATGTTAGCCATCTGGATAAAGATACCTTTGAAACTGGAAGTCCCTTTCTGCTTTCCGCATAGGAGACAAACAGCTGATCAGATTTTCTGAATTGTTTCGTCCTGTCCAAGTAGTACCTTAATTGACGATGAACATCCAGACAGTGTAATTTTTGTTCAGACCTATTTGAATACTCCGGGAAAAAGACAGGGAGGTCAATGCACTGGTTTAGATTTGATGTTGAAACCACCTTAGGCAAAAGGATGGGTTAGTTCAGAAGGAAACTCTGTCCTTATGGAACACAAGGTAAGGAGAACGACAACTGAGTGCTTGAAGTTCTGAAATTCTTCTAGCTGATGTGATAGCCACCAGAAAGAGAGTTTTCCATGATAATAACTTTAAGGAACATGAAGCTGCAGGTTCGAAGGGGAAAGAATCAAAGAAGCAAGAACTAAATTTAGGTCCCAAGGAGAAGGAGGATTTCTTACAGGAGGTCTGAGCAGAAAAACTCCTTTCAAAAAGGCTTTGCAGAGTTTGTGGGACATTAGGGCGGATTCAGAAATACCCACATGGAAATTAGAAATAGCTGCCAATTGAACCTTAAGAGTAGATGGAGATGAACCTGCATGGAAGAGTTCAGCAAGAAAATCGAGGACTAGTTGGATGGAAGCGGTGAAAGGATCTATGTCCTTTCCTTGTGCCCAATATGAAAATCGTTTCCACTTACTCAAATAAATCTTTCGAGTGGAAGATTTATGGGAAGCTATCAAAATATCTCTAACAGAGTGAGATAATTGAGGAAGCCTGGCTACGGTTGGAAGTGGAGGAACCAAGCAGTGAGGTTCAGAGAGGGAGGGAGCGATGAAACTGACCCGACTGATGGATCAAAAGATCTGGAACTAGGTCCAGATTCCACGGTCGCTCAAAAGAAATCGATGCAGAAAGGGGAACCACACTTGTCGAGGCCAGTAAGGAGCAATGAGGATCAATGAGGCCTTCTGAGCGATAGCTTTCTGTATTACTTGAGAGATCAGTGGGAAGGAGGAAATGCATACAGAAGTCCCGGGCCAAACTTGGACTAGCGTCCCTGCTGGGTTGGCCTGGTAAAGGGAATAGAGTGAAGTATTCTCTGCACTTGCTGTTTTGGGGAGTAGCAAAAGATCGCAGCAAGGCTGACCCCACTTGAGAAAAATCTCTCTCACTACAGAGTCTTTCAGAGACCACTCGTGAGGCATGAGAATAGCTCTGCTCAACTTGTCCGCAATGTGATTGGACTTCCGGGATGTGCGTTGCTATCAGAAACGCTGAGAAGAAATCGCCCATTGCCACAGTCTGAGTGCTTCTCGACACAGGGGTATGATCTGGTTCCGCCTTGTTTGTTGATGTACCACACTACAGACATATTGTCTGTCTGGATTACAATCGTTCCCAAGGGAAGAGAGTGTTGAAGGGCTTGCAACGCTAAAAGCACTGCTCTCATCTCCAGAACATTTATGTGTAAGTGGCATTCGTTTGGTTGCCATGTGCCCTGGACTGTCCTGCCCTGATAATGCCCCCACCCGATCAGGGAGGCATCCGTTGTCAGAGTAGCAACCGGAGGAGGTGGAACAAATGGTCTCCCCAACAGGAGCTGGGGGGAAGACATCCACCACATGAGATGCTTTCTGCACTTGCGTGATCATAATGGTGTGAGACATTGGAAGTTCCTGGTATGACCATTGAGAAAAGAGCATCCACTGAAGGATCCGCATGTGGTATCTGGCCAATGGAAGGAGGGGTATGGCTGCTGCCATGATTCCCAACACCTTTAGAACTAACCTGGCTTTGGCTCTGTTGTTGTTGAGAAGTAGTGATACCAATTTTTGAATGTCTGATATCCTTTGGTTCGTTAGTGTTGCAGACATGTTTACAGTATCTAATTTTTGCCTATGTAGGTAATAGTACGACAAGGCGACAAAACAGACTTTTCGCAATTTATTGAGATACCCAGTTTTGACAGACGAAAAGTGTAATCTCTGGCCATCAGAAGGAGATGCTTGGTGGGAGCTGTGAGGAGCCAGTCGTCCAAATATGGAAACACCTGGAATCCTTGTCGTCTCAGGTGAGAAGCTACCACTGCCATGCATTTGGTAAACACCGGGGCAGTGGTGAGACCAAAGGGCAGGGCCCTGAATTGAAAATGACTGGTTCCCAGCCTGAAGCGGAGGAATCTTCTGGAGCCTGTTCATTTTATGTGATAGTACGCGTCCTGAAGGTCTATAGAGCACATCCAGTTTCCTTTTCCCAACAGGGGAAGAATGGATTGCAGCGTGACCATCCAAATCTTGTTTTCTTGACCGATCTGTTCAAGATACTGAGATCCAAAATTGGTCTCCAGTCCCCTGTTTTCTTTGGAACTAAAAAGAACCTTGAGTAGATTCCGGATCCTAGTTGGTCTGCTGGCACTGGCTGAATAGCTCTTTTGCAAGCAGTTTTGAAATTTCCAAAGCTGCTATATCCCTTTGAGCGGGTGGAACATCTGGAAGGGATTTTTTTGACTGACTTGGAGATTGAAGAAAGGGAATAGAATAACCTTGAAATGATGGACTGTACCCATTTGTCTTGTGTCAAGGATAGCCAGGCTTCTGGGTACAGTGACAATCTTCCCGACTGCCTCCGAAGATGGGCAGTCGGGCAACACCTCAGGGATGCTGAAAGGGCTTATCGGAAGGCTTCTCGATTGCCCTGGTTCTGCGGACCCCTCTGCCTCTAGGGCGGCGTCTACCATTGTTGTTCCCCTCTGCCTCTGGCGGGAACCGACTCTGTCGTCAGGCAAGTCCCTTGAGATTGTTTACGGAACCACATCTTTCCCCTTCTGGCCTTTGGGGTAAGGCCTAGAAGGAGTGGAAAACGGACTCCGGCGGCAGAAAGGGTCTTGCCATCCGTCTCGCACCTAGTCAGGGTTTCTTTCACTTGTGGACCAAAAGGGATGATCCATCAAAGGGGAGTTTGTGAAAGACGTCTTGAAAGGTTCCAAGAATTGCATAGCCGCATCCAGGCGTGCCTACGTAAGGCTACCCCTGTTCCAGCGGCTCTGCTCGCTCCATCGGCCGCATAAGAGAGGAGGCATGGAGGAGTTGGAAATAGAATTAAGGATAGCCAGCTGCGTGTTCATTTTTCTTGAAACCCGCAGCTGTAGGGTCCTTAAGCATTTCACTCGCTTCTTTGATCAAGTCCCTTTGAAGACGAGTGAAATGGCACAGGTAATTCAGCTTAACGCATAGTAAATGTCGCTGAGGAGAACATCCGCTTCCGTACCTATCCATGGACCTAGATTCCTTGTTAGGTGGATGGACAGGCACTGAAGGATCAGCCAGTTCCTTCTTTGTGGCGGCAGCTACCACCATAGCATCCACAGAGACTCCTTTTGATAAAAATTCCTTGTCTGTTGGAGCTGTGATGAATTTGGAGGGTCTCCTGGGAGTGGGGTCCACTGAATCAGGAGCCGTCCATGCCTTTTAGCAACCACCTGCATGAGGGGGTCGAAGGGGGACACCCAGGAGGTGGAAGGACGAGAGCCAAACGCCTCAAGATACACAGATTCGTCCTCCGAAGGGTTGAGGGCTGGCCAATTTCCCCTCTGTTTAAGGATCTCCAGAATGTCTGCAAAAGAGACATCTTCAGAAGGGGAACGGGGGGAACCCTCAGAATCATCCAGATCTGTGTCGGACGTGATAGACTCAGGTGAGTCAATGTGCTTCCTCTTGCACTTCCTCTTCCGAGGGGCTCTTCTGCCAAATCAGGAGAGGCCTCGAAGAGGATGAAATCCCACAGGGGCTCCTGAGGAGTTGGCTCTCTGCGGTCCGGGATGAGGGAGTGAGTCGACTTACCCTGAGGCAGCATAGAGGGAGGGGCTGACGGAGCCGACTGTGGAGTAGAGCCAGGCTCTAACACTCCGCATGACCTCAAGCACCCCTGTCAGGCAGAGCCAGAGGTCCCCGCCCGAGGAGCTAAAGACCCCTCGGCACCGACAGTGATGGCTCCGAGGCGATGTCGGAGCCGAACTCACCAGCCGGGCACCGAGAGGGAGAGGGGGGGACAAGGGTCCGATGCCACTCACCCCTCGGAGCCGACGAGGGAAGTCCGCGCCGAGATTCCTCCATGGAAGAAAACGGAGACGACGGAGCCGAAGACAATTGTCTCGGCCCGAGGTGACCACAGTCTCGGTTCCGACACGACCCGGCTCCGAGCGCAAGAGAGTCGAAGGAGGAAGGAGTTGATGGACGGGACAGGCCCGACTGATGAGTCGGGCTCTGAAGCATCTGGGCTAGTGCCTCAGACTTGAGTAGTCGACTCACCACCCTCTGAAGGTCATGATCAGACAACCTCGATGACCTAGAGGAATGAGACCTTTGGCTCCGTTCAGACAGCAGGGGAGAACCTGGAGCCGAATGAACGGAGCCAAGAGAAGGTGACCTAGACCTCTTTCTGGTTGTCGGCTCCGAAGATCTTGTCGGAGCCGACACGGTTAGCCTCGATACCCCCGGCCCGGCCGGACCCGAGGGAGCCACAGAAACTGTGGACTGAGTCTTATCGGCTCCAGCCGGAGCCGATAAAGGCAAAGGTTGAACAACCTGAGGTCTCGGCTCAGAAGCCGGAGCCGAAGACCTCGATGCCTTGGAGGGCTTCCCTGTTGAAACAGACAGGGAATCCTCAGGCTTCAACAAGCCTCTCAAAATGAGCTTGTTTTTCTTTCCTGCAGGACCCTGGGGCTGAAGCCATGGCAGACAGCACAGGAGTCCTGCAGGTGCAAAGGCCCCAGACAAGAGACACAAGAAGTGTGAGCGCCTGTCAGAGACATTTTCTGACAGCACGCATCACACTTCTTGAATCGAGACCTTTGTTCTTTAGACATAGCCTAACTGGTGAACACAAACACACACTCAAACACACCAGTTATACCCTGTCAGAAAACACAATTATAGTAAAAGTATACTAAAAATAAGTACAATAAGCAGTAGTACACTACACAAACACTCCCTAGGGAAGGGAAGGCCTAAGGCCCAAGGGAAGAACTAAAAGTTCTTTTGACAAGAAACGGGAGAAAATAGGTTCGGGATAGAGTTTAATAAACTACACTAATTTAGGAATAATTAAACTAAAAAGGAAACAAGAGTAACTTTTTATAGAAAAAGTTAAAACTTACCAGGAACCGGCAGAAAACCAACCTCGAAGCTGTAGCGGCAAACGAGATCTGGGGTAACTCTCGCCTAGCATTGTGGGATATAAGGGGAGCCTCGAGCCGGTGGAACCAACTCTCGAGCTTTAGAGTGGCCGAGTCGGAGCCGAGGTCGGCTCCGAACCCATCCAGCAAGAATGAAGGCGAGATAGACAACTTAACATTCTTGCTTGCATCTCTGAGTTACACTTATCTGAAAAGACAAAGCATGTTGTACAGGGTGCCACTGAGTGAGAAGTAGCCACTGAAGGAGCCTCATGTGGAAGCTGGCTAGAGGAACAATGGTGATCGAGGCTGCCATTGACCCCAAGAGTTGCAGTATAGATCGAGCAGGAGATTTGTGGTGACAGAGCAGTGGTTGAACCTGTTAGCTTATTTTTTAAAGCCTGTGGTCTGGAAGAGATGCTGTGCAATTTCTCGTGTCCAACAGAACCCCTATGAATTCCAGAGACTGAACTGGGGTCATGTTGGACTTCTCCCAGCTGACAGTGATTACCAGGCTTTGTGTTGTGAATAGAGTGTAGTGCAGGTTTTCTTCCAGTAGACTCTTGGTGGGGGGCAGTGAGGAGCCAGTCGTCTTGATATGGAAATGCCTCAAATCCTTGAAGGCACAAGTGAGCGTTAACCACTGCCATGTATTTGGTAAACACTCTGGGGGGCTGTAGAGGGACCAAAGGGCAGAGCTTGAAATTGGTAGTGACTGGCTCCTATGCAGAAGTGGAGGCATCTTCTTGAGCGTTTGTCCATTTTTATGCAATAATATGCATCTTGAAGATCTACAGAGCACATCCAATCATCTTCTTCCAGGGGAGGAAGGATAGACTGACCCATGACCATCCGGAATTTCTCTGTTTTTACAAATTTGTTCAGTGTGCTGAGATCCAGAATTGGTTTCCAGTCCCCTGTCTTTTTTGGCACTAAAAAGAATCTTGAGTAAAAAACGGATCCTATCTGGTCTGGGGGGACCACCTGGATGACTTTTTTTTGTAGCAGCTTTTTTATTTTGAGTGCTGCTGTTTCCCTTTGACTGGGTGGAACGTCGGGTAATACTCTGCATGAGACTGGACAAAGAAGGAAGGGGATGCGATAACCTCTGGGTATTATCTGTTGTACCCAAGAGTCAGTGGTTATATTTCACCAGGCAGCAGGGTATATGGAAAATGACCCCCGACCGCTTCCAGAGGTGAGCAATCAGGCAACGCTTCAGGAGCGTTGATAGGGTTGGCCAGAGAATGAATCTCTGGAACCCTGGTTACGCAGACCTCCTTTGCCCCCATTGGAGTTTCCCCCTCTGCCTCTAGGGGAGAACTGAGCATGTGCATCACAGAAAGAGCCATGTAGTTTTTCTGTGCCACATCTTCCCACTCCTCTGATTTATAGAGTAGAATCATTGAGGAGTGGAGTGTCAGACACCAATGGCAGACAGGGTCTTGCCATCTTGTTCGTACCTTGCCAGCGTATCTTTCACTTTATGGCCACACAAAGAAGCAGCCTCGATGAAGGAAGCCTTAAAGGAGTCCACAAAGTCACAAAGGCGCAGGCATGTCGTCTGGTGACTATACCCACTCCTGCCACTCTAGCCACTCCTTCTGTTGCATGAGAAATAAGACGCATGGAAGAACTGGAAATGGACTCTAGGGTGGCTATCTGAGAAGCCACATTGTTACGGACCTCATCAGAAACAGCTCCTGCCAAGATTTCAGAGAGCTGGTTGATAAGATCCCTCTGAAGCCTGGTAAAGTGTGCCAGATAGTTCAGAGACCTTACGCTGAAGATCGATGAAGCAAACACATTCTTCTCTACTCTATCACCTGCAACTCCTTGTTGGGCAGATGGACAGTTTGACTCTCTTCTGCCAAATCCTTCTTAGTTGCAGCTGCCACCACCATAATATCAACTGGAAGACCTCATGTCCAATGTGGGTGCTCAGCTGGGGGTGATAATATTTTATCCAGTCTCCTTGGTATCGCTTCCAAGGTGTCAGGAGCCTTCCATGCAACCTGGACAATGAGCTGGACAAGCTCATCAGCTGGCGGGGTGACCCAAGAGGTAGGGGGCTGGGCGTGAAAAGCCTGCAGGAATACGGATTTCTCAGAGGAAGGATTAGAGGACTTCCAGTCACCCATCTGTCTAAGGATCTCTTAGATGTCACCAAAAGACACCTCATCAGAGGGTGACCATGGGGACCCTTCCCCATCATCAAAATCCGTATCTTCAGTCAACAACTCCTCAGTGGAGTCCATGTGCTTCCTCTTGCATGATGCTTTGCGGGGTGCTTCCTAAGTGGGACTGCAAAGAGGGGGTCTCCCGAGGAGGAGAAACCTGAGGCCCTTGTACCTGGTGTCCAGCAGTTGTGGCTTGTGACAGTTGTGGCACAGAGGGGTGAGAGGATTCCAACATGTGGGGTTTGCAGTGGAGGCAAGTGCCCTCTCCATGGCCTGAAAGGCTGGCCTGCCCAAGGAGGGATGGGAGCCTGGAACCAAGCATGACAACCTCAGAACCGGGGTCACACCCTGCCCCAACGATCCGACCCCCAGACCAGGATTCTCAAGAGGACTGTAAACCATGAGAGGGAGAGGGAGAGGATTCCTGGAGGGTGCCATAGGAAAAAATCAGCATGGAACCAGGAATGCCCTCCCCCCACGGCACAGCCACTGGCCTGAGAAGAGCCTGATGCCCAGTGCACCGAGGGCCACAAGGACGACTCCAGTTTCAAAGTGAGATCCACTATTGGAGTTGGAGGAAGGGAAGCTGCTGTCAGAGTAATAGGCTTCAAATCTTGGGTAGAAGTTGAAGGAGGAGTGTACGTTGGTGTTTGAGGAGATATACATTCACTTGAAGGAGGGAACGTGAACTTCAACAGGTGATAGAGACCTCTGGCCATAAGCAACTGATCAACAAGCCACAACACATCTTGCTCAGAAAGGCTCCTGGATGACCTTATAGAGAGAGATGATGGCGATTTTGGCCTTTCTAGAAAAGGACTATATTGACTTCCAGTGAATGGATCCAAAGAAGGAGAATACTTGGTCCTTGCTAATTCGAGAGGTGCAGAGCCTGGAACTGAGGTCGTCTGCACCAAAGAAAATGGTGTGGAAGTAGTCTGCGCTGACAACATCAGCACCATAGAAGTTGAAGGTGTCTGCACTGTAAAGGCAAAAGTCTGCTTTGATGGGTATGGTGCCATCGAGGAAAGTGTCTGCACCAGTAATAAGGAGGGTGCCAAGAAGGACTGCACCAAAGAACATGTCAGTGCCAAAAATGTCTGCACCATGGAGGACAGAAATGTCATACTCGGAGCCGAAGGGGACTATATTAACGGTGCCAAAGGGGACTGTACCTGCATGGATGGTGCCGGTAAGGGCTGTAATGGAACTGTCAGAGCCGTAGTTGTCTGCACCAGGAACTCTGGTGCCGGTGTCACTAAGGAAGACATGGCGGGAGCCAGAATCATTTGGGGCATTGCCAAGCCTGGAGCCGACAGGGTTACAGGTGGCAGTGCCAAAGTAGTAATCAATTTCAACTTCTTATGAGTCGACTCCCAACGATCTCCAGGGGGAGAAGAAGGAAGTGACCTCAATGAGGAAGAGGAAGAATGCCTCTTACAGGGTTTAACAGGAGGGGTGAGCCTTCCGACCCAGAAATAGCCTCAGAGAAAGCAGATTTGAGAAGACCTTTCAATATTAATTTATTCTTCCTCTCATTAAGAGTCCTAGATGAAAAATTTCTACAAATCCCACACGAGGGATCCACAGTAAGGTGGGAGACATTCAGACAGTAGACACATAAGTCATGGCCATCGGAAAGCGATAACTTACAGCTGCAATCCTTACACTGCTTAAAACCAATGCTACTTTTCTTATCTGACATAATGATGTGGAGAAGAAGAACAGTACCAAAAAGAAGAGGAAAGGCTACCCAAAAGGGTAAGAAAAGAAAAGGAAGGATTACCAATGATGGTAATGAAGAATTAGCTCAGAGGTAAGAAAAGGGTAATAAAGGGAAAAAGACTAAAGGGAGAAAGTCTAAATTATAAGATAGGGTAGGAAAATATTAGTAGAAACTATTTGAAAATCTTTAAAGTAAGAACAATGTATAAAACTTACAAAAAATTAGACACTTAGCTGAGAGAATGGCATGATGGCTGTACAGCAACAAGGCAAACAAGATCTGAGGTAACAGGGAGCAGAGCATTCTGGGTAGGACCTTGGCTTGAGAGTTTTTGGCTGATGTGAGCTTGATATTTGGCCAGCGGTGGATGGAACCGATAACCCATCAGTAAGGAATGAACGAAGATTAACAACATCAGATCTTCAGTTACTCTCTCTTTCACATCTTCCCACTATTTAGTGCACACTGCAAAATGTAGAATATTAATCAATTTTCTTACTACCTACTTCTGAAATCACAGACATCTGGGCAAGTCTACTAATTACTGGAAGTCTACAAACAACATCTCAGGAATCAGCTTGGGATAAGTGTTCCTGTTTTGTTCCTGGTGACAGAAGGATCACAGTGACATTACTTTCTAGCCTTTAAAGTAACTACCAGTCACAAGAAAATCTGAAAACTACCTCTGAGCAGCTAGCTTGGGATTAGTGCTAATGTTTTTCTCTTGGAGAGAGAAGACACATGTAGACATTGGTTTCTGGCTGTCTCTGATTGTGCAGTGTATGTGGGACGTCCATGACTGGTCTGGTTTGCGACCATTGTGGAGCTTAGTTCTCTTGCACTGAGCTTCTGCACATGCTATCTAGGGCATTACCAGGAGAAAGACGAAACAAGCCTACAGACCCAGTGAACATTTGGGACCAGACTACTGATCACCTAAAGAGCCTGTCATGTACTTCTTAAGAATCAGCTTGGGATCAGTGTTATTGTTTTCCTTTGGTGAGAGAAGGAGCAAAGCAACACTGATTCTTAGCTGACTGTAGCTGTGGTGACTGGCACTAGTAGTTGCCAAGTAGTAGCCAATAGGTGAATCACCACTATTTAAAATGTTTGGTTAACCTATTTAGTGGTTATATTAGTGAGTTTTTGCTGAAATTAGTTTAGTGGTTCCTCCTGGTGGCAGACAAGGGTTCCCTGGCTAGTTATGGACATTACTTGCTACTGAGGCTAAATTCAAGTCTGTTGCTATTGGTTTGTGTTCTATTGAGTATTTTTGTTACTTATTTTCTGTTATACATAAGGAGGTTTATTTTGACTCTGCCCATTGTGCAACAGCTTGGCATACAGCACTGCAGAGATGCTGGCATTTACAGCCTTAACTTTCCCTATACAACCTATTCTCCCAATTCTTATTGTACTTTAAATAGTCAGTAGTTGTACAACAATGTTAAAAGTGGGAGGGTTCCCTCTCTGATAAGTTGTGTTTGAACAGAGAAACCAGGCAGGGGTGTCCTCTCTCCCCTTCGTTGTTTGTTTTTATATTTATAGCCATTGGCAATAAAAAAAATAAATAAATAAAAACACGACTTAGAAAGGCAAGGCTATAACTGGTGTGATAATCAAGAAAAGTTAGCATTACTGCAGATTATATAATTTTGTACCTGATAAATCCAGAAAAAAAACATCTTAGTATTGTGGAACATTTTGAGACAGTTTTGAGTCTTTTCAGGATATAAAATTAATGATAAACCAAAGCTATAGCCATAAATTATGTACCCACAGATGAATTGGTTTAGCAATACCCATATTTATAGGAACACAATAAGATGAAATATTTAGGAGTACGGATTAAAAAGGCTTCTTTTATGACAACTAAGGATATATGAGAAGAGTATAAACAAAAGATAATACAAAAACTGAGAAAGTGTAAGTTCTTGTTTATGGATATGGACAGTAAGACACAAGCATTGAAAATGTTTTTAGTCTCTTTAATTTTTTATATGGGTCAGGCATATTTTTATCAATCAGAGAAGATGTTGTGGATGATCATTAATAAAGAGTTGAAAGAATTTATCTTAGAACTGAAGAGGGCAAGATTACCTGACTTGAAGAGATATTTTAGATCTACACGGTTAGGGCTCATGTACATAACACAAGTAGAAGGTTATACTTCAAAATGGAAAGGGATCATGATGAAGGGGAGGGGGATTTCAAGAAACAGAGAGAGGGAGAGAGAGAGGGAGATTTTAGATGGAGATCCTTAAGGAGAATAATGGCAGCCATACAGAATATTGTATTAATAAAGTAGCAGAAAGTAGTCTTAGGCCTAAGCCAACATGAGAATGGAGAAAGGAGATTTTGTCAACAGAGAAGACTGCAAATAGGGGTACAGAAAATAGGCTAATGGGGATTGGAATTTACTGGGGAAAACTGGCAAAGGAACCAACGGTAATAGTGTGGGATGAGGCCAAGAAGACGTATACACTGTAGGCTAGAGACTGCCTTCCCGACTCGGGATTGATATCAGAGTATAGGCAGAGAGAAAGGGATAAGGAAATCTTAAGTGAAACACTTACTCTGGTGGGGTTTATAGTCAAATCTAGACCAGAAGCTGTTGTTAAACAATTAGTAGGGCATATAAAATATTGCATAATAACTATAAGAATCAATCAGAGGAGGTTAGAAAAGATTGGGAAGAGAGATTGGAAAAGCAATGTACAAGAGAACTATGGGAGGACATACATAAGGCTCCCAAGTATGCAACACAGTCCGGAAGGTTTAGGATCTTTGCTTGGAAGTGTTTGCATAGGTATTTTTAAAACCCAAGCATACTTCCAAGAATATTTCTTCAGGCAGATAGCAAATGTTGGAGTTCTGAATGGGGGAGAAAAGAGGCAACTGGATATATATGTATTGGAGTGTAATAAGTTGGTAGATTTAAAAAAAATGCTCTACAGAGTACTCTGTCAGAAATATTGGGTGAGCAAATGGCTTAACTAAGGATATAATTTTTCTAAGCTGGGACACAGTATCTGAATTGCCTAGACATAGTAATGCCTTTGTAGCATTAATTCTGTTGGCTGCTAAAAAAGGAATTACTATATTTGAAGTATAAATTAATATGGTTTGTTTTATTTTCTGTTAATGTATGTTTGCCTATGTTTTAAGTGATAATTTAATAAAGGTGTTAAAAAAGAAATAAATACAGTGTCAAATTAAAATTAAACCCCTATGGTGGGACCCTAATATAAAGAGGTTCTATAATAAAAGAAAACATCACTGCATGCAAAATAAATTTAACTCTCAAGATGCCAGAAATTCTCTTGCTAAACTAAACAAGGAATGCCGGACCCTAATCAAATCAACCAAAGCCAGATATTAGGTAAAAATAGGCATCCAGATGAAAAATAACTACAAAGCAATCTTCAACCATGCTAGAATCCTCATTAGCAATGCCAGAGCTGTGCAGACTTAATTGTAAATTATACCACATACTCAGATCCAGAGGACATTGCCAATCTGCTAGCAGACAAATTTATCAAAAAGTTGACCCCCTTCTCCCCTCCAGAATTCTCAGATTGCATACCTGCAACTCCATGACACCCATATCTCCCAAGAAGAAGTCCTCAAGGTGTTAGCTAAGGCTGAGAACACTACTTCTGTGGGGGCTAGACAACATTACAGGCTGTCTACTGGTCATGACTTGTCAGACCCCTTATGGAGGCTATTCAAAATCAGCCTCAAAACAGTCTTCATGCCAGATGAATGGTGAACAGCAACAGTCATTCCCTTGCCCAAAGGTTGGAGCTTCAATGGACTTAGATAATTATAGACCAATAAGACTGACCAACTTCATCTGTAAGGTTATGGAAAGGAACATTACGGAATTAATAAATAATGATGTAGGTAACTTACAGACTGTTGGCCTAAGCCAGTCAGATCCTGTCTACTTAACCTGGCTAACTTTTTCAAAAAGGTTACTGCAGCAATGGATGAGAGGCAATCAGTACAAAGCACACATGCAGACCTTGTAAAGCCATTCAACAGACCTCTGACTCAGGTATCATAAATAAACTCCCCCATCTAAATGTAAATACCTATTTAACTCACTGGATAGCAAATTGGCTCCCAAATAAGGGTGGGTGGTTCTGCCTTCTCCAAAAGACCTGTCACTAATGGTGTATTCCAGAGTTCAGTCCTTGGGCCACTTCACTTTGTTATTTACTTCTCGGACGTCAAAGCTAATGTTAAGGGTTTGTGGCCAATCAAGTTTCCAAATTATTACAAATTTGGTGTCACAATGAACTCCTCACTGGACACTGTGATCTTCCAGAAGGGTGTTCCAAACAAATAGCTAGTATCAGAAGCATGGATTAAGAATAAATGCCAAGAAATGCAAAACTGTATCTTTCAGCAAGAATAATTCCTCTTGTAACTATCGCATTAACAACACACTCCTGAAAATAGATCCTTTAGTCAGGGATCTGGAAATGTATGTCAACAACAAACTATCCTTCGAACATCATGTATTTACAATTGTGACTAAGTCTTTTTTCATTGCACAGATTATATCTAAAGGAATGGCATTCTGGTCCAAGGATGCAATCGTTCCACTGTACTCTGCACTCATTAGGCCAGTCACTGAATAGAATGCCCCTTTTGGTATGTTCTTGTCCAAATAATTGTCACAACTGGAATGGCCACAGTGATTCCTCACTAAGAAAATCAACGGCCTAAATCATGAAAACTATGCAGACTGTCTCAAAGCCTTGTCTCACTTATCAGTATCATACAGGCTATAGACAAGCAACCTCTGTCTAGTGTATAGAGCCTCAACAGACCCTATCCGGTCAAACCTATTATACATCTACAAGTCCAATGGTGACATAGAACTTGTTGGAGGGATAGGTATATATCACAGAGAGTTCTGTTTCTATAGGACCGTATTCCACATCACATAAGGCAAAGAACTTCTGTTAATCTATTCAAATGTAATTTGGATAAATAGATCCAAGTTTAGCACCCCTTTTTCCCCCAAATTTCTTTTATTTAGTATTGCTGCTAAGAAAATGGAACAAGCAAATGGTTACCAGAAAAGTAAAAAAAAAAACCACACTAGGACTGAAAACTAAATTACAATAACAATATAAAACTATGTCTATATATATATATATATATATATATATATATATATATATATATATATATATATATATATATATATAAATATATATATATATATATATATATATATATATATGTATATATATATATATATATATATGTATATAATGTGAAGCATGCTCAAAATAGTTTCATAGGTTCATAGGTAGGTACTAGGCTATCTGCCTGAAGGCATTTATATGCCTAGCCGGAATGTGTTGGCTTTTGCCGCCCCTTTAGATTAGTTCCCTGTGCCTCTGTCTAGCAGAGTCATTGAAGTGATCCTTGGGGTAAACTTTCTGTTTCCCATCCACTCGTCAAGGTTTCTCTTGAAGAGGGTTAGCGAGGAGCTCTGCCTAATGTAGATTGGAATCTTGTTCCAGAGCATGGGAAGTCTCTGAGACAGGACTCTATCTCTCCAGCACGTCCTATTTATTGTTGTGGTGAGGTTTAGATCCCTGGAGCATGTGGCTCGAGGGGATATGGTTTTCATTAGGTGGAGTATGTCCATCAATTCTGGGTTGGACATGGCCTTGTATGTCAGGCAGAGATCACCTCTGAGTAGGCGGTATGCAACCGAGTACATCTGACGTTTCTTCAGTTGTGCTGCATAGGGCATCTGCTTGAGGCCAGTGATCCTCTTGGTGAGGTACTTCTGTGGTCTTTCCAATTGTTGCAGGTGTCTTGTAAGGTACATCTCAAATGGGGCATTGTACTCTATGATGGGTCTGATGAGTGATGCGTAGAGGGGCCCAATGACCTCTTTCGATCTGGATACAAACCCTTTTATGATTAGGTGGGCCACATAGAAGGATTTTCTAACCACTTTGGCAATGTGATTATCAAAAGAGAGGTTACTATCTACTTGGGTCCCCAGATCCCTTATTACGTCTTCCGTATTTTGGGGGCTACCACCTATGTGGTAGTTTGTGGGTATTTTGTTTTTTTCAAAGGGGATGACTATGCACTTTTTGGCATTTAGCTTGAGGCTATGGTTTTGACACCAGGTATCTGTCTCAGTGAGACCCTTTTGGAGGATGACTGTGTCAGCCGGACAGTCAATTATAGCCCCTAGTTTGCAATCGTCTGCAAAACTGGTCAGCCATAGTCCTCCTGGGCTTGCCTGTATCTCTGAGAAGTATATGCTGAATAGGAGGGGTCCTAAGACTGAGCCCTGGGGAATGCCACTTGTAACTGGTTTAGAGTCAGACCTAGCTCCCACAACTCTTACCATGTGGGTTCTGTCTGTGAGCCAGTTGGCAACCCATCTCATGATGTAGGGGTTTATGTTCAGGCTGGTGAGCTTGTCTATAATACCTGAGTGGGGAATGGTGTCGAAGGCCTTTGCGAGGTCTAGGTAGGCTGTGGGGACCACCTTTCCCTTGTCTATAGCTTTGGTAACTGTCTCAAGGAAGTCCACCAGGTTTAGGAGGCATGATCTTCCCTTAACAAAGCCGAACTGGGTAGGGTCCAGTGTTTGGAAGTTCCCATTGTCTCTGTTAATGAGATCCATGATGATGCGCTCCATAGCTTTGCAGACCAAGCTAGTCAGGCTTATAGGGCGATAGTTCCCAAGGTCCATTGTGGCTCCACCTTTGTGGAGCGGAATAACTGTTGCTGTGGGCCACTCTGTGGGCACATAACCTGTGGAGAGGTTGAGTTTAAACAGTGTGTTTAGGTGAGGGGTTAGTTCATCTTTGAGCTCGTGTAGGACGCAGCCTGGGACACTCTCCAGTCCCACTGATGCTGTGCTTTTGGCTTTGGAGAGGGCTGTTTTAACCTGAGTGTCTGTGATTTCATGGGCACTACATTCTTCTGGTATAGTTATGGGCCCTTTTGGGGGTGAGAGGGGGGGGGTGAAGTTTGCACTGAACCTGTCTGCCAAGATGTTGGCTATATCGGTAGGTTCAGTGTATTTTGTGCCATTCTGCACTAACTCCGAGCAAATCTGAGAATTGCCACTTAGATTCTTGACATAGCTAAAGAATGCCTTGTGGTTATCTTTGGAGTCCATGGCAATTTTTCTTTCGAAGCTAGCCTTGGATGATTTTATGAGGGATCGTAGTTTCTTGCTGATACTGATCAGGGATGTCTTCCCTTCTTGGGATTTTACTCTTTTCTGTACTAGTTTCCTCCTTCTATTGTATAGCTTGTTTATGGCAGGGGTCCACCAGACTGGTTTCCTTTTCTTGGAGGAGTGAGTCTTGGTTTTGTTTGGGATAGCATGATCCATGCATTCTTGTAGGTGCCTGTAGAGTGCATTAGTAAAGGATTTTGCAGCTTGAACAGCGTTATCCTTTAGCATGGGGGCTTTGAAACTTCCCACCTCGGTCTTAAGTAATGTGAAGTTTGCTTTTGAAATGTTTTTCATGGTGGTTTCTTTGACCAGAGGTGGTGGCAGAATGTGGATATCCAGAGTGATTAGTTTATGGTCAGATCTAACCAGCGAGGGGTTGACCTCTGGTGTGGAACACCAGTCGCCCATGTTGGTGATGACCAGGTCCAATATGTTGTCACCTCTGGTGGGAGTGTTGACCAGTTGATCCAGGGCATTTGAGTTTATAAATTCTAGGAAATGTTGGGCAAGGGAGTTTGTACTTGAGTAGTTCTTCTAGTTAATGTTTGGGTAATTGAAATCATCCAATATCAGGGTGTTTGGTAGGACCTTTATGTTTCCCAGTGTTTCCAGGAATGTGGAGTGGGGGTCCTGGGACATGGTGGGTGACCTGTAGCAAGCTATAATTTGAATAGCAGTTTTACCCGTTGCTAGTTGCACGTGGATGATTTCTGAAGCATCGTGGTGTACCACTAACCTGGAGGTGTGGGTATCCTTGATGAATATGGATACTCCCCCGCCTTTTGTATTTCGGTCTGGGTTTTGTGGCTGAAATGTATGGTATGAGTTGTGGACTGGTAGTGCTGTGGTGCTCTCTGAAGCCTTAAACCAGGTTTCTGTTACTGCACATATATCGATTTCCTCCATACTGAGAAGTGCCTCGAGTGCATGCATTTTGAGGTTTAGACTTCTGGCATTGAGTAGCATTACCCTCAGTTTTTTGTTACTTGTGTTATTTATGGTGGTGGGTTTGTCTTTTGAGCCTTGCCTAAAAAAGGCACTACGGGGGTGGCAAGTGCCTTGGCCAGTATTCGAAAGCCTAAGGGTGACAGGTGCAAGCCATCTCTAGCAAAGCAGCGTGGCTTGTTGAGCATGTCATCCCAGGCTGACAGACACTGGATCCCCTTTGAATGACACCAGAAGCTTAGCCAATTGTTGAAATTGATAATTTTTCTCTATACCGTGGTATCATACTTGGTGAGGGCAGGATGCTACTCAGGGTCAGGGTCATACCAGCCTGGGCTACATGATCAGGGAGCTCCTCCATGTCTCTTTTCATGTAGTCCAGGGAGGTATGGCTCAGGTCATTCACACCAACATGGATAATGACAGAGTCATATTTGTACTTGTTCTGGAGTGACCTGAGTGCTTGTGTTATGTGGCGGATCCTGGCACCCAACAGGCAGCTAACAGTAACCTTCTCCTTGTTCAGCCTAGTGAGTGGGACGTCAATGTGCCTGACTATAGAGTCACCTATTACTAGTGTGTTGGGCATGTTATTTTGCCCTAAGGGCTGTTATTGCATGGCACACTGGTTTTGTGAAGTATGTGTTTCATGGTTTGTGTTGGGGGGGGGGTGGAGGTTGCTTGGATGTCTGCTTCGGAGGTCTCTGTTGCTTTTGCAGATTTTTATTTAGAGCCTCCGAGTATGTTTTCGTGTATTTATGTGTGTTTTTTTACCTGTGCTGGTTTCATAGGTCTATGTGAGACTGGTGGTGTGATGCAAGTAATTACCTTCTCCTCTTGACTGCCTGGTCCAGTCTTGGGGTGAGAGAGCTTAGCCTCCAGTTTGGCTGTATAATTGCATCTCTCGCATGTATTAGTGTTTAGTGGAAGGAGGAGAGGGTTGTCTGTGTACATGAGGCAATTGTAACATTGCCTGAAAATGCCCAGATTCACCAGATGGAACGAAGAGTACACCTGAACCTGCCCTTTGGACATGCCTGGATAGGTACAGTGAACTGTTTTACTGATTGGCTGGTAAGGTCGCACAGAGAGCCTTGTCCTTCTCTACAGTACAGGGGGTTCTAGTGCTAAGGTTTATTAGTACTTGCTATGAGTTTTTAGCAAATGCCGGGATGAGAAGTGAATGGTTTAAGTGCTTAAGTTGAAAGTTTGTCTAGTTCCAAGGGAAAAATTGAAGAGTAGACTTTGTGGAGCCGGGAATAGTTATACCCTAGCTAATCGGCGCTGCCCGGCATGCAAAACTGCGCAAATGCTGGTTTTGTAGCAGGGAAAAATGAAAGAGATAGAAATTAGCCCAAAATGGCCAATAAACTACTAATTTCTGGGCTGAAGCCACTCCTCCAGGGACTGATAGTCTGCTCAAAGCTCCCTCTCTCACAGTGAACAGAGAAACTTCCTTCTATCCAAGTAAGGTATGGGCAAACAAAGAAACTTGTAACACAGCCCTGAATTCAGCACTAACCTGAAAACTCAATTTTCAGGTTAGTGAATGAATTAATAATTGGGCAAATTCCTATTTATAGGTATGAAAGAGAGATATGGAATAAGATGTGAATTAATCAGATTAACCAGATTTTTAATAGTATGAAAAGAATAGATATTGAGAACTTTACAAAATACGTTTAGTGTTTAATTGATAATATCAATAATTGTTGAATAGTTTTCCTTGAAAAGGCAGAGAGATGTTTTTCTGTTTTTAAGTGAAATCTTGAAAAGCTTGATGCAATTATTTGCTATTTCTCTGAAACAAGTTCACCAGTTTTGTGTGATGTAAAATTTGATTAACATGAGATTTATTGTCAGTATGTATATATTTTTGAATGATATGTTATTAGGAGGAATACTGAGAACATCAAAGTTCTTTGTCACAAGTTTATTATCGAGGCCTAACTCAATAAGCCTATTTTTAAATGAGCTTGACAGATATTTGTATATTTACAACTCCAGAAGATAGGTATTAAATCTGCATTGTTAGATCCACATGATCGACATGTTCAATGAAACTGTTAGGAATATAGCAGATAATTTAGATGAAGACCAATAAGCATCATTTAAAAGCATGAACTGAGTATGAAACAGTTTCTTAATAGGGATATATTTAACACTAAAATGGATGGATTTGTTTATTTCATTGAGTGCTGAGGGACCATCTATTTTGTCTAATAAATTGAGAATATAATTGTACTTTTATATCTAATTGAGGTGACTGAGGAGAATTTGCTATAGGTTTGTTATTCATTAAGCAAAACCAAAGTTGCTCAAATCAGTTATAGTCTGTAGAGTCTAAACTGAGAATGGTATATTTTTTGTGTATTAAATATAGAATTTGATGTACGTCAGGTACATATCCTATTGGTAAATACATAGTTTGTCTTAATTTACTAATTGAGACTAGAGTGTATATAACAAAATCCCAGACTAACTTATCCATTATTAAGGTGTGTCTGGATACGTCTAGCATATGTTTATTTAGTGTGAAGTTAGGATTCAAGTTTATTGGTTGAGATAGTTCAAAGGGAATGCATAGATTTATATCTATTAGATTTTTCAAAAGAGTTATTTTATTAGCAATAAAATCATGAATTTTAAATCTTTGAGATATTTTTGTTGTAGATATGTAAGCAGCAAAACTGTAAGGATACACCACGAGAATAATTCCTAAAATCTTCTTTATTCAAACAAATGACAGAATGGATAAGCGCTTTCACATGCTATGCGCATGCTTCATCAGATCAATTAAACTAGATGTCCACATTCTTTTTATACATTATATTAACCAATCGAATCTCGTGTTTTAAGCATTAATTAAGTGGTTATTTCATCAATTAACACAAAACTCTTACACCTGACTTTAACAGAATGTGTCTTAAAGCAGCATACGTTGTTTCTATCTAGTATGCAGAGCAATAATCATGTCAAACGCTCACATTTTATAAATATTTTAAAACTATATTGTCACTAAATTGTTATTTTAGTAACATTTCAAATCTAATTAATATAAAACCTTCAAACTATCATCAAAAAACATATATAAAATCAGAATAAAAACAGAATGAAAACCTATACATAATGACCTTTATAAATATAACATTCGTTTCTTCATAAATCATGTCGTCCATTTGTTTTGTTTTAACTGTCCTTATAGTGATAACTATAGTCAAGGGAGACGACTTCATTTCATCTAATATTGGTGCCCTATCTAAAAATATTCCATGACTATCACTTTAAGTTTAGAAGACATTAAACATCAAATGTAACAAAGTCTTATACTATAGTCCTTTCTTACACATTAGTATATTTTGCAAGCGATCAGAATCAGAATCATCTTCGCTGAAAATAAACAAATGAATATGGACCCCATGTGCTAATTCTTATGCGAATTTGGTCCTATATTTTTGGGAAAAAACATGTCTATTTGAGAATGAATGGATGGAAAAGATCATTTTCTACAGAAGATTTGTTGACGATGTAGTGCTGTTTTGGAAGGGGACTGCTGAAGAATTAAAACAATTTATAGACTTTCTAGAATCGACAACAGACTTTCTGAGATTCACATATGAATATTCTAGAGATAATATCAATTATCTAGATGTGAATCTGTACTTTAATAAAGAAGGAAAGTTAACCTCTAAGATTTTTAGAAAAAAATGCTGGAAAAACAACATGTTAGAACAAAGCAGCATGCATCCCAGACATACCTTTGTAGGAATAATGAAAGGACAATTTATGAGGTTGACTAAATTATGTAAAGACCCATGTATACTAGAAGAAGAAGCTAGTAATATGACTCAAATATTTTTACAAAGAGGTTATGAACTTAGGTTGATTAATGAAGTAAGAGATGACATTATACTTCCAATATTAAATCAAAGTAAAGTAGACCAAACACAGAGGAAAATGGAACAGATAGTAATGGTTAATAAAAGAAGAAGCTATACAAGAGAATATACTGATGAATGCAGAAATAAAGACAAAGTAGTTTATTTAATGAAATATACCAATGATAATGAGCATATTAGAAATATTGTTATGAATAATTGGAATATTTTGACTACAGTAGAAGACATTAAACAAGTGGTTGGAAGTAAACCAACCTTTATATTTAAAACATGTGATAACTTAAAAGAAATTTTTGCAATAAATTTAGACATTAAAATAGACAAGAGTAAAGATATACCAGGGACTTTTCCCTGTAAGAAATGTAACATGTGCAAACACATAAATCATATACAAGATTATAGACACCCTCGAGGCTTTTTTGAGTTTAAACCAAGAAGACATGCTGACTGCAACAGCAGCAACTTAATATATATGGCAAATTGCACCTCCTGTGAAGCGTTCTATATTGGACAGACTAAAAGAAAATTAAAAGAGCGTATCTATAACCATACATATGACATACGCAAGAGAATTGAGCTGAATGCTTTAGCGAAGCACATTATTTGTAACTCCACACATGAATTTAAATTTAGAGTACTCCAAATAGTGAATGTTAGCGACAGATTAGGTGACAATGTCAATCGTCTTTTAGAAACAGAATTAAACTGGATTTTTAGAACAGGTGCCCATAAAGAACCAGGGTTAAATAATTATGTGTCCCTAAAACCCATACTTGAAAAGAGAAAATAGTTGGAATTACAAATTAAAATACTAGATTTAGCTTTTTAAGTAAATAGGAATGATGTGATTATGAAAAGTATGATATCGCTCATTCTTTTGCTTTATAACTTATTAGATGAAATTAATAAGTAGAAAAAGTTTTTTACTTTTAATTCAATGAGCATATTACCATCTTTGACTCACATGAAACACAGAATAAGATTCAGTTTATTTCACTCCCTTCTTCCCTGACATCCTCCTCCCCCCCCCTTCTTTCCCTTCCTTTCGTCCTCATATTGGTTTTCATGCCAAACATTGTATATAAGTTATGAAGATCATATGTTAAAAAGTTTTTTGAATGTATGGATATAGTTGCATACATTCATTATGTATCTTGTATATTGAATATATTACGCATATTAAAAGATGAATATATATATTAATATGCAAGTAATAGTTTTATAAAGATAGAAAGAATTGATAATAGGGCACAATATGAGCCTTTGGTAATAAGGTAGCCACATTATTGCACATATTGATATACGCACCCATGAATTTATAATTTATAATTTATTTGTTAAAATTTATTTTTTAAAATTTATTTTTTAAAATTTATAAAATTCATTTATATATAGAAAATAAATTATTTTAGGAGATATACATATGTAATGTCTTCCCAGAATGTGAAAGAATACATTCGTTTATATTATACGTTAGAACAAATATTATATGTTGTTACAGAAACTTTATAAGAATAATATATAATATATACATATAGATGGTTGATGTTGATACATTCTTTTATACATATATAAAATATCTTTTTAGCGATATATATTAGGATCGCATTATGTGGCAACGGGCGGTGCAATATAATAGATAGGGGTAAAGAATCCATATTCATTTGTTTATTTTCAGCGAAGATGATTCTGATTCTGATCGCTTGCAAAATATACTAATGTGTAAGAAAGGACTATAGTATAAGACTTTGTTACATTTGATGTTTAATGTCTTCTAAACTTAAAGTGATAGTCATGGAATATTTTTAGATAGGGCACCAATATTAGATGAAATTAAGTCGTCTCCCTTGACTATAGTTATCACTATAAGGACAGTTAAAACAAAACAAATGGACGACATGATTTATGAAGAAACGAATGTTATATTTATAAAGGTCATTATGTATAGGTTTTCATTCTGTTTTTATTCTGATTTTATATATGTTTTTTGATGATAGTTTGAAGGTTTTATATTAATTAGATTTGAAATGTTACTAAAATAACAATTTAGTGACAATATAGTTTTAAAATATTTATAAAATGTGAGCGTTTGACATGATTATTGCTCTGCATACTAGATAGAAACAACGTATGCTGCTTTAAGACACATTCTGTTAAAGTCAGGTGTAAGAGTTTTGTGTTAATTGATGAAATAACCACTTAATTAATGCTTAAAACACGAGATTCGATTGGTTAATATAATGTATAAAAAGAATGTGGACATCTAGTTTAATTGATCTGATGAAGCATGCGCATAGCATGTGAAAGCGCTTATCCATTCTGTCATTTGTTTGAATAAAGAAGATTTTAGGAATTATTCTCGTGGTGTATCCTTACAGTTTTGCTGCTTACATTTGTTCTTGACTGTTTGCTGAAAGGATACTTTGGGAGTCAGCGATATTTTTTTGACATTTTTGTTGTAGATATGGGAGAGCTAAAGGTTTACAATGATAGGTAGATAAATTGTTATAACATATTTTGACCCATACTGGCTGCCATGAATTTGATTTGGGTTGTGTAAGTTATTATTTTCAAAATTCTGGTGGCATATATAATTGAACAGTATAAGAAGAAATTTGGTACTCCTACACAGTTTATCACCATTGTCCTTTATGGGGAAGGGCAACATGTAAGTAGCCCAACATATCCTTGCTCTGCCTGTCACTGGGTTATTTGTACAGAAAATGTAAGGAATAAAAACAACTATGGAAATGTAAGTCTAGGCTTCTTAAGATCCTCATATATCAACAGCCTAGTAAGTACCCATGAACCTAAGGCTTCTGCATCTTGCTAAGCCTTTCTGAATCCCAGGGAGTATATTCTTCTCACTAAGAAAAAGTTGTAGGCTGAAAAATAAAGTCGCAGAAACTAACTGTAACAAGTAAACAATATTAACCTCTCTGCCAAAATTGTTTTGGGAGGTACTTAAACATACTGTCAATTTTGTTTCAGTCTGTTCCACTTCTCTAAGCAATCTTAATAAGCCTAATCAATACAAAGATTTTACTAACCATTAGTACAGCAGTAAATAGAACATCCCATCTAAGCACAATATACTATAAGTGCCTTACCATCTCATTACTAACTTACCTTCTACAGTACAACTATTACTTCCAAAACAATACCTGAACATTCCGGAAAGGTTCCAAAAGTCCAATTCATAACCTTTTCTCATCAACCCTCCTACCTTCGCACATCTGCATGTGCTATTTCAAAAACTCTAACTCACATTTTTTGACTGTTGTTTGGTCATTTAGTTGAGTCTGCCTCTTTGTGATCTCAAAGACATTTGTGTACTTGCAAATTCGCATTCCTCACTCTAGGAATCTTGTCTTTTCATATTAGCCTCTTTTACCGCTTCTTATTTTGCCTTTGATCTTTTCCAGCAGCAGTATCTTCCCTAATGAATCCTGTATTTGCAAAATATTGTCAAACAATCTGAAGTTTAGTTTTACAATCGGACTTTCCAGTGAACAGTCTAGATCTATTTCCTAAAGTACTGACTGACTTGAACTTGCAGTGCATGGAATTATCAGACCTTCTCTCAAAATCAAAGTTTAAAAGCATTACTTTTCCAGTGCACAGCCTTGTTTATAGTCCAAAATCTCACAGTCATGTTATGACTGGGAAAGCCTTAGTTTTGATGACATGAGCATTTGTTGACAATGTGAAGTCTTTGCTCTTTAAAATTTTATTCAGATTTGTCATAGCTTTGATTCCAAGAAACAAGCATCTTTTAATTTGAATGGTTGCACTCATCATCTGCAGAGATGTTTGATCCCAGGAAAATAAAATGGACTCCATCTCTTCCCCATTTATTTGCAAAGACTTAATAGGCAAAGATGACATCATTTTAGTTTGTACTGAGCAGCAAATCAACTTCTCTGCTTTCTACTTTCACTTTCGTTAACATGCTTTTCAACTCTTCTCTCTGTCAATTGTCAGAGCATTTCCACATGTGAGATTGTTAATAAGTCTTCTGACAATTTTGACCCCAGCATCATTTTTGCTTGACCCAGCCTTTTGCATGCTATATTTAGCATCTAACCTAAATGAATAGGGAACATTATACAGCCTTATCACACTCATTTCCCAGTCTTGAACCAGTCCATTACTCTGTAGTCTGTTGTTACTGTTGCTTTATGTTCTGCTTTCATATCTCTCAGGATGCAAAAAATTACCTGGTATCCCCTTTATTCCTAAGAACTTTCCATAGTTTGTTATGGTGGAGAAGTCATTAAAACAGAAGTAAACATTTTCTGCAGCTCTCTTGCTTTCTCTGTTACCCAGAGGATGTTAGCAATTTGATCTCTGATGCCTTTGCTTTCCCTAAAACCCACTTTACACATTTATCAGATCTTAGATCAGATTTTGTTGGAGTTTAGCTTCTGGGATCTTGCACACTGTACTGCTAGCATATGAATTAAATGTAATTGTTCCATAATTCTTTTTGGAGATGTGACTATAAATTGACTCTAATCCACTGGCCACTGCTGTGTTTTCCAGATTTGCTGGCAAATTCCAAGCGGCCTCATAATTGCATTGTTTTACAGGATTTTAAATAACTGAGACAGTATTCCGTCACTTCCTATAGCCTTGTAATTGGTCCATTAACTTCACTTTCCAGGATGTCTGGTTCTAGGTCAGAGAACATACAATTGTATATCTCAGTGAAGTTAGGATTCTTCTTCTACAGTTCTTCAGTGTATTCCTGTCAGCTTTTCATAATATATTTTGCCTCTGATAGGCTCCTCCCATCGTCTTTTATCATGCCCGTTTTTATCTGGAGGTTTCCCTTAATATCACCAATCTTGAAGATCTCTTGTCTTTCCAGTTCTATTATCTTCACCCAGTTCTTTGCACTGCTCGTTATGTGTGCTTTCTTATTTCTTCTTGCTACTCTCCCAAACTCTCGATTTATATTGACATATTCTACCTATTTCCACTGTTTTTTGCTCACTTTATCAATTGGCCACATTTAAAGCCTCTGCAGACAGCTATTTTGTTTTTTTAATCTCCTTTCTATTTGGAATATTTTTGTTGCTACTTCTTGGGCAATATCATAAACTCATGTCCATAACTTTCAGATGCTCTGTCCTATGAGTCTAATCCCTGAAATCTGCTCTTCACCTCCACTGCATAATCACTTGGAATGTTGTTGAGCTCATATCTAACTGGCATGAAGAATTTTCTTGTTTTCTTTAATTTAATGCTAAACTTTTATATGTTTTTTGCACTTTTGCCTGCCGACCATCATGCCTTCCACAATTAGACATGGACCCATTCTTTCTCTGTTGGTAGGGATCTATCCAGTCCACTATGGCACGAGACAGCCATGAGGGTTGCTTGTACCTTCATTGGCATCCTGATAATGAAGACATTTTATTTACTACCCTAACTCTTCCCTGGGTGGGGAGACATATGGCCTGCAATACCATGGGGGGCCACAGTGCCTTCCCTAGGTAAGTGCACACTTCCACACGCCTGCTCAGGAAAGGCTACTGCTCAACAGTGGACTGGTGCACCACATACCCATCCTCAGCTTGATAGCCTGCCTCCTTCCCTTCAAAGGACTCTTACAACCTGTGAACAATACTGCCCCCTTTCCAACTAGGATGGGCATATACAGCCTCCCTACCAACTCTGTCAAGCACCATAGCCTCTAACTGTACTTGGGTTGCCTGAGCCATAGTCTTGGCTTTATCCCCTCTATGCTACTAGAGCTGGTAATTTAATTCTAAACTTTGTGATAAAAAGCTGATGTCCTCAGCCATGGTCAGCTCCAAGTCTTGTTTTTGCTGACTGTATAGAGCTCTTCCATTGCTGACTGCAAAGTATATTGTTGGCCTTATTGTGGTATTTAGTATCCACTGTTATCTGTATGTAAAGCCATCTCTTAGGCTATTGAAAACGTGTTTGCTATGTGAATTATATTCTCATAATTCAAGTAGTCTACGCCTACCTTATTTACTACTAAAAGGACAGACTTGCCCTTTATTTCAGTTGTACTTTGAACACCAGCATGAGCATTATAGTCAGCTATGATAAATGTAATAACATTTTTAAAGTTATTTCCAGAAGGTACTGGAGATCCTCAAAAAATGGCTGACCTCAACCACTTTGACATCTGTGGTTGAGCATGAACTTTTATCACTGTAATCTTGAAGGTTTTGCATTGGAGCAATTTGGAGTCTCAGATAATTCTATTACTCTTCCTGAAAGACTTATTCAGAGCTATCAAAGGGATGCTATCATATGCCCTTTTATACACAGACACCAAGGTTGATGACCCAACATGTCTCTAGAGAAGCAGGGAGACTTGGCATCTAATTATATGGAGTTTTCTATTGGCACATGCTTGCAGCCCTGGAAAGCAGCCCATCTCTTCAATTATAAGTTCAAGGTCCAACATTCACAACATCACTCAGAAAAACAGGGAAAGTTAGAATCTGATTATCTGGCATTTTTCTACTAGCAGTTCATCTCCCAAACTATATCATCAAGATTATAGGGTCTCTCTCTCTCCCCAGCACCCATAAAACTAGGGAGAGTCAACTTATCCTTCTTTCATGTTTTTCTACTAGCAAATACTTTCTGTTCTGGAAAGCAGCCCATCTTCCCAGTGAAAACCGAAGGTCTGACTACCAACCACCACCAGAAAACATTGAGTTTTAGCATTTTTGTACTTACAGATGCCTTTTTTTGAAAAGCAGCCCTTCTCCTCAATGATAATTTCAAGGTTCAAGACCAATAAAACTCATGAAAAAGTACAGCTGGGTAAGTTGCACTTACCATAACAGCAGAGGTTCAAACTCCTCACTGCTGCTGTAGCCTTTGGCTGTTTGGATTGTATCCTGCCCAGGATACAACAACCGGCCAGATTCATAAAGCTGTGGCTCCCTTCCATACCTACGCACTGACTTCTAATTGACTAGCCCCTTGAAAGGAAATAAGCAGTCAGAGTGTAGACATCTTCAAGACCTTCTTACCCGAAGAATGAATCTTACTCATCATGAAACCTTGAAAAGATATAAAGATATACCTCTTTATCCCAACAGCTATCAAAATACAGTATAAGGGGGGTGAATAAGCTTTGTAAGAAGCTTTGGTAATCAACCAAAATACCCAAAGGCCACTGCAGTACCGAGGAATTCAAACATCTACTCTTATGGTAAGCGCAACTTACACTACAGTACTGTGCTCCTCATTCTCACTGCTGTAGTAGCCTTTGGGTATTTCGGTTGATTACCAAGACTTCTGCCCAGGAGGAGGAAGGATAAGGACCCAGGAGCTCCTGGAGAATGGTCTTAGCAAAACCAGAATGTAACGCTTTGTAAAAGTATGTATAGAAGATTGCATTGTAGACTTGCAAGGGCCCTTCAGCAAGCTATTTGCCTAGTGATCTTCTATGAACGTATGCATTTGCCTTGAGAATGCTTCTAAAGTTCATCCTTTTCTAATACACCATCAAAGAAAATAAGGCTCTATTAGAATGTGTCTTAATTCTGCCTGGAAATATTTTGCCATGATGGGAACAACAATAAATGATGTATTAAAGTACAGCCAACTGGAATTACCTAAATTGACACATGTTATCCTTTTTCAGGCACATACTAGGAATTCTTCAGCTGTATAGTTGTCCTAAAGGACTAAGTACTGACAAGATAATACCTGAATTGCAAAAGCATGACCATAGTATATAGACTCTATTTTACCTTTCATTCAAATTCTGAAAGAAATGAGGCAGGTAGATGGCTAGATTTAAGGTATGCTGTGAAAGTAATTAAGGCATACATGAGGGATTAGATTTTTTTTCTTTAGATAACCTTATATGCATGGGAAAAAAGGGTTAACTCCCCCCATGAATAGTTACAATCCAGATACGCTCTTGCAGATGTCAAAGCAATGAATCAGTTAGTCTACCAAAAAATGCAAAGGGAATGGCTGGTTCAAACATAGAAATACATTTCCCAGCAAAAAAATAAAGATCCCAATTGTCACCTCAATAACAGGTGACCTTACATCTTAATAGAAGAACCTCTTTGGTGAACAGCTTGAGCAAAATCAGAAATGAAACAGACATGATGAAATTGTTAGTAATTACCTCATGAGTAAACAGGTTATAGGATAGTAACTCAGTCAAATGTTTAGAACCAGTGGCAATAATCCAGACCAGGGCCATGGTTATAGGTGAGGCACTAACTAGAAAATCTTCTCCACTGATTAACATAAGTTTTCCTAACAGCAGGATTTCTTGCCTTCTTCAGTGCCTGACACACATTTTCATGAAAAAGGTGCCTAAAATGTACTGGAACTGAACCATCCAGGCAGTCAGTTAAAGTTGTTTGAGATTGTGTGAATAGATCCAATTTGGGAGGAAGCTTGTGGTAATTGTCCCTGGCCAATTCCATAAGAAGGGACAACCAATGGTGCCTGGGCCAAAGGGGAGTCATTACAATATTTTTTTTGGGATTCCTTCTGAATTTTCAGAATGACCTTGGATGTAAGTGGAAAGGGTGGAAATGCCTACAGGAACATTTCCAAGCCTGCCTGCAAGGAGTGCTGGTGCATAATTGACTTAGATGTCTGTTTTGAAAGCAGATGAACAGATCTATTTGAGGTGTTCCCACAAGTGGATACATTCCTGGAAGAACACCTCATTCAATTTCCATCTGTGAGGGTCTGTCCTGGCCCTGCTAAACTTGTCTGTTACTAGATTTTGCTCTGGAGGTATGTAAGAAGCTTAGAGAGTTATACAATGCTGTAAGCTAACTCTCAAGCCATCACAGTCAGCCTGTACAGGGAGTAACACCTGGTGTCCCTCTGTATGTTTATAAACCATATCACTGTGTATTGTCTGTAGCCATCTGTAATGGTCCCAATGATCATAGGTCATGAAGAGATTCTATATATAGTTCTCTAGGCTCACACCTTTAACCTTATAGAAACTGCTTCTCAAGCTAACCTGAAGTGTCTTATTGCCTCCACCAATGTAGATCTTTATTGATAAGATCCAAAACTGGAATATGAAAAACCCAGAGGATGAGAGTGCTGGGGGTGACATCTTTTTTAATCACTAAATATTTTTTCTGTCAAGAGGAATCAACAAAATCATAAAAGCCATGAGCCCCTGAATCCTGAGATATTATCTGCCTGAGGTCTCAGATTGACTGGAGCAGGTAAGGAAAGTTTCTAGATACAAATTCACATTTTTCTTTGTTGGGAATTTATTTGAAAAGACATTTCTAGAAGGCAGTCTAAAAGCATAATCCTGCGTAAATAAGTCAAGGAGGATTTTTGAACATTTATATTGAAAGCCCAGATTGTTAAAGAATGAAGAAACCCATGTTAAGAACTCCTGACATCTGGCAAAAACTATAAAAATCAGTAAGCCATCTAAATAAGGAAAAATGCGAATGCCTTACAGTCTGCAAAGAGCCATTCCCGGATCTACACATTTTGTTAACACCCTTAGTACTGTAGCTAACTCAAAAGGTAATAGAGAGGGGGCGTGGCCAAGGATGAACACAGGATAGCAGCAGATTTCTTCAGCTCCACCAATTTCATTACATTGACAGGAATTAATTACTTAAAAAATTAATTTTTAAAGTAATTTTCTTTCTAAATATGTTTGTTTTATATAGTTCTTGAACTATATCTAAAAAAGAAAGGAAATCTTAATAATATTCCTGTCAGAAATTACTTTGGAAATTTTCCTGTCAGTTTATCAGTCTGAAATGAGTTCCAGTAAGACAAATTCTCAAGACTCCAGCATCAAGAAAGAACTTCAGTCTCTGATAATTATAGTCCAGCAACTTACTGCTAAGATGGATAAAATGGATACTAAAATAGACACTTTCATAGAAAAACTACAAAACAAATAGACTTGTTACATATGGACCAGCAACAACAGAAGATCCAGATGACAGGCATAGAAGAAGCTGTGAATGACATGGAAAATAGAATACAAGAAGAGGAAATCAACATTGAGTTTCTGCTGAAACAAAATACACATTTACAAACAAAGCTGGATGACCTGGAAAATAGATCTAGGTGCAATAACATTAGGATTTTTGGACTGCCAGAAAATATTGAAGGTAACAATATTACTTCTTTTTTAACAACATGGCTCCCTAAAACTTTAGATTTACCAGAAGCATTCTCTTTTGGTATCGAAAGAGCACATAGATCTATAGCTAATACTAACTCTAACAAAAACTATCCTAGATCAGTTATAGTTAGATTTCTATCATCTTTTGATAAAGAGATGGTTCTTAAATCTGCTTGGGCTAAAGCTCCTGTTAAGATTAATGAAACAACTGTGCGTTTGACAATGACTATTCTTCCATGGTATTAGCTAAAAGAAAAGTTTTTCTGCCACTAATAAGGGAGCTTAAAAAAGCACAGTTTAAAACATACCTTCTGTTTCCTGCCAAGCTTAAAATCTTCCTTCCTGATGGTCCTAAAATTTTCGATGACTTAGACTCTGCTTTACTGTTTATCAAAAAAATAAGATTTTGGAAAAAATAGAAGAAATGGAATGGGCTAGTCCTTCGTTAAAGAGACTGGCAACTGAAACTTCGTGGAAGACTTCAGAGAAGAAGAAGAGACTAAAAACAAATGATTTGTACTATGTTTTTTTTCTCTCTCATTTTATTTTATTATTAATCCTTTTAAATATAGTTCCTGCATTTCCAAGAAGCAACAAATATTTTGCAAAAGATTTAATCAAAGTTATTCTCTGTGTGCAAAGAAATGTTTTGTTTCATAACTAGTCAAAATATCTGGAGATTTAATGGCAAGCTGTGATTTAACTTGTTTCTCTTTCTGAAGAGGAAAAATAAGGTCAGTAATTTGATACATTTTTTTTTCTCCTTTAAAAGTTTATATGTTCTTCAAATGCTATTCCTAATTATACTTTCTTGATTACACTGCTTATACTTGTTTGTAAATAATCTGTCATGCTTTAACTAATAATAATTAGAACTAAATAATAGTAAATAATATGTTTTATTTTTAACTCTATTAATATAAACAGTAAGTAACATTCTATTGTATATACTTCTTATAGCTTTCTCTTACATTTTTTTTTATTTCTGCCTTACACCCTTTTACTTTCTACTCTCTTTTCTTTTCTTTATTAATATATAGAAATGCTTTTGATCATATAGACACAGTAAATAATAAGATTTGCATAGGAGTTGAGTTGGGACAAAATGTTGAGTTTTGTTACTTATTAATAATTTTGGGCTTGATTTCACTTACATAGAGTCTGTAATAACCTGTAGAATGCATTGTGAAGGTTTTGTCATGTTTAGATGCATTTACACTGCTAAATGAATGTTTGTCACTAGTTTTTAATAAGTTTCCGCCAAAATGTTAAGAGAGACAATCTGAGATGTGGGCTGTCTCATGCACAGTGTCCATGAGCTACTTCAAAAGCTTCAACTCTCAGAATTCTCACAGAGAAGCTGAAAGCAGCTAGTCTAACCTTTGACCTAGATATCACACTGACACATCACAGATACAGGAATGACACTACCTAATTATACTTTCTTGATTACACTGCTTATGCTTGTTTGTAAATAATCTGTCATGCTTTAACTAATAATAATTAGAACTAAATAATAGTAAATAATATGTTTTATTTTTAACTCTATTAATATAAACAGTAAGTAATATTCTACTGTATATACTTCTTATAGCTTTCTCTTACATTTTTTTATTTCTGCCTTACACCCTTTTACTTTCTACTCTCTTTTCTTTTCTTTATTAATATATAGAAATACTTTTGATCATATAGACACAGTAAATAATAAGATTCGCATAGGAGTTGAGTTGGGACAAAAATGTTGAGTTTTGTTACTTATTAATAATTTTGGGCTTGATTTCACTTACATAGAGTCTGTAATAACCTGTAGAATGCATTGTGAAGGTTTTGTCATGTTTAGATGCATTTACACTGCTAAATGAATGTTTGTCACTAGTTTTTAATAAGTTTCTCGCCAAAATGTTAAGAGAGACAATCTGGGGTGTGGGCTGTCTCATGCACAGTGTCCATGAGCTACTTCAAAAGCTTCAACTCTCAGAATTCTCACAGAGAAGCTGAAAGCAGCTGGTCTCACCTTTGACCTAAATATCACACTGACACATCACAGATACAGGAATAGCAGATTAATAATATGTGTTAAAAACCTATGTCCCAAACATATACATTACTATAACTCATTTAATTCATCTGATTGACAAGCATAAATAATTTTATAACTCTATACTGGAAGAAATTGTCATGTGATATATTTTAAAGCAGTAGTATAGCATGTTTGTAAAATCTGGTTACTAAAATGTGTTTGCTGTGCATTATTTTGTATAAAGCAGACAGATTTATTGAAGGGACAGCAATGTAAGATGGTGCTCAGTAAAGATACAACTCAGTGAGATCAGATATATATATATATATGTATGTGTGTGTGTGTGTGTATGTGTGTGTGTGTATGTGTGTGTGTGCATTTGTGTGTATGTGTGTGTGTGTGTGTGTGTGTGTGTGTGTGTGTGTGTATGTGTATGTGTATATGTGTGTGTGTGTGTGTATGTGTGTGTGTATGCATGTGTATATATATATATATATATATATATATATATATATATATATATATGTATATGTGTGTGTATGTATGTATGTATATATATATATATATATATATATATATATATATATGTGTGTGTGTGTGTGTGTGTGTATGTGTGTGTATGTGTGTGTATGTAGATATGTATATAAATGTTTCTGAGAATCTGCTTAACTATGAAGTATGATTTATAACAATTTCTATGAATACAATATTTTATTCTATTGGCAATAATGAGTTTGAGTAAATGCTCATATACAAGCAATTCAAGGTTTTTTTGGAAGCTGTTAACTGTATTTACATGACAGAAAATAGATGCATCCTAATATATGTAATGTCTGAATCATATTAGCCAAAGTTTTTGATTTAAATGAATGTTAGAACTTATTTTTCTCTCCTCTTGATTTCTAACATCAAGATTATTTGAGTGCTATTTGAATACAAGTGTTTTATATTACATGGATGTATATAGTAGTATGAACAGTTTTTAAAAAAAAAAAAAAAAAAGACTTATTTTAGTTTATATGATGCTGTTTTACCAAATGTGTAGTCTTGTCTTGCTAGATAATTGAATTGAAAACTGTTAACTTCAGTTAAATATAACTAGTATTAAATTGATAAGGTGGTAGCTGACGTACTGCTGCTTAGGGTAGGGGGTTAACTTGAGTGGTAAATACTACTCTAAGTTGGAGTTTATAACTCCAGGCTGGATGCAAGGTTTAATCCTTACATTATTTTCACTTGTTCATTGTTATTTGTATATAGTTTTGACATCCACAATATATTTTGTACATTCATTGTCACTACAAACAAAATTGAATCCTATACGAAATCCCATAAGAGATTCAATAAATACAGCTATATTTAAAGGTACACCTAAAGGAGGAGATGTAACATTACTTATCTTGTTATTTGTTATTTTGATCATAAGATTCTTAAGTTTTAAAAATACCAAATGACATCTTTAAAAGGAATTTCTTTAAACATTAATGGATTGAATAATCCATGTAAAAGGGCAAGCCTAATAAGATACATTAATTTACATAAGGCCAACTTAGTCTTCCTACAAGAAACCCATCTCTTGAAAAAGATATTGATAAACTAGCCACAAACAAATATACAGTATTGGTTAGTTCAGAGCACACTCAGAAAAAAGAGGAGTGGCTATTTTATGGAATAAAAGTATGCCCATTCCTAAAACCATTAAGTCTTATCAGGATGACAAAGGAATGTTTTGTGTGGTTACAATACAAATTAATGGGAAGACTTACACTTTAATTAATGTATATTGGATACCTGGAATTGGTATTAATACAGTGAAACATCATCTTGATAAGATCATATCATTCTCTATAGGAGATATTATTTTAGCTGGTGACTTTAATTGTATACTACATGAAAGTGATACTACCACTATAGGAAAGAGAAGAATTACATCTAATGCAAAACATTTAAAGGATTTTGCTAATTCTTATCATTTGAATGATATTAATAATCAGATAGATTCAAAATCATTACCATACACCTTTTTTCTAACAGATACAAAACTTATTCAAAAATAGATAGGGTCTTTATTTCTAACCAGATGGTAACAGATTTAATTAATTCCAAAATCATTTCATGTCCTATATCTGATCATAATTCAATTGTTTTTGAATTCATGATAAAAATACTCATAATGTTCAGATCAAAAGGATACCAGCATACTTAACTCAACTAAAAGACTATAAAGAATATATACTTTCAGAAGTAAAACATTTTTAGACATAAATAACACTCCTGAAGTCTCCATTGTTTATGTTTGGGATGCCTTAAAATCATATCTATATGGACAAAGTATCAGATGGTATAATAATAAAAGGAAATCTTGGGATAAGGAATTGTTAGATATTCAAAGTAAATTAGACTCTTATAAACATAATAATAAAGAAAATATTATGGACAAGAAAGTTATTGAAGAAATAAACAAACTAAATGAGAAATACAAAGAAATTTTAACTCATAAAGTTAAAATAACTTTAGAGAAATACAAGTTTTGTCTTATTCAATAAGCCCCAAATACTTACATAGACTTAAAAATAAAACAAAAGGTTGAATAAACAAAACCATATCAAAGAAATCTTTTCTCTAAGGAAAAGAAGAATGTTTCTAGTATACCAGAAATACTAGATGAATTTAGAAATCACTTTCACAAAATTAACCATAATAATATTAACATGGAACCTAAAGATAAAATAAAGGAGTTTATAACCACAAATATGAATAAAAAGCTTAATAAACAACAGATTAAACTATTGGACAAGAGTATTTCATATACAGACGTTATTACACAAATAAATAAGCTTAAATCAAACAAAGCACCGGGTAATGATGGTATTATACCAGAGATATATAAAATCCTTTCTAAAAATACATATTCATTAATACATAAGGTTGGTATTTTGGCCCAAACTGAGTTAATAACCCGCCCGCATCTTGGCAATATACATTTATTTCGCCAATTTTAAAACCTAATAAAGATCCAACTAGATGTTCTTCATATCGGCCCATCTCATTACTTAATGTTGATTATAAAATGTTTATGAATATCTTTGCTGATAGATTGAAGACAATCATTCCCGGCATTATAGATATAGATCAGACAGGCTTCATTGTAAATAGAAATACTTTTGATAATATAAGAAGAACTTTAACATTAATACATTTTGCAAATAGGAAAAAGAAAGATTTAACACTTATTAGTCTTGATATAAGTTCAGCGTTTGATTCAGTAAGTTGGGACTATCTGTTTACCTTAATGAAGTGCACAAACTTCTCGGATGCATTTGTAAATCTAATTGAACATTTATACAAAGGAACGTTGGCTTATATTAAGGTAGGAACATATGTTTCACAGAAAATACCCATTCTTAAAGGTACAAAACAAGGATGTCCACTTTCTCCACTATTATTCACTTTAGTAATGGAGCCTTGGGCTAATTTGATCAGAAACAGTACTGACATAGAGGGTTTTGAAATAGATGAAAATACAACATCCAAAATTCAACTTTTGCAGATGATGTTCTAATTACATCAGCAGGATCTAATTCTTCTATACAGTCTCTATTTGATAACATGATGAATTTTAAAAGTATTTCTGGTTTAATATTCAATGAAGAAAAAACTAAAATACTACCTATATATACACGAAAAAATATTCTCATTAGTGATTTTACTAAATATGTACCCAATTCAGGTCAGATAACTTATTTAGGTATAATACTATCTAAAGATATTAAATCTATTATATATAATAATTATAATACCTGTTTTCTTAATATACAAAATCTTTTTAATACCTGGAATAATATGTTTTTTACTATGGAGGAGAGACTTACAATTATTAAAATGATAATATTCCCCAAGATTTTATACTTAATACAATCAATAATACTTCCACCTACAAAAATAATTATCAAGAAACTGAACACACTAATGTTGATGTTAAATAGACCTAGGATTGCATTAAAGAAACATACTAATAGCTGGTCTCAAGGGGGTATTTCTTTCCCAGACTTTAATTTATATACTATCTCTTCTATTGTAAAAGTTATTACTTTATTAATAGATCAGTCATATGTCACAAAATGGAAAGATTATTGGGAGTTAATTAGTATACACTCCATGAAAATCTCCTTAACACATAAAAATATGATTGTAAATAACTCCATGTTATGGTTACTAAAGGAATTTTGTACTTCACCTATTACACCTAAACATATGGTTTGTTACCCATTAAATATTATTATTAGTTATCGTAACTTTATATTCATGCACCCTAAGTATAGGGAATGGAATTTTATTGTATTTCCTATAATGTATACTCAGGGTATGCTTTTGTCATCTACTTCTGAAGGAACTCATTTAGCTATAGATAATGATCTAAAGTACTGGTATCAGTTGATATCTGATAATAAAGTTAAAAATCTAGATTTCTTAAAACAAGAATTTGATCTAAGAGAAACTTGCTGGTTAGAGGTTCAGACCTTTAGACAACATCTCATTAATAAAATAGATTTAATGTCTATAACTGTTAAAGAATCTATTCCAACACTGATTGATTACTTGATATTAAATTTACAACATAAAGTTTCTGATAAAGGTAAACTTTCATACATACATAAAGTTATCAGACAAGAAACTTTTTACAGTGTAGATTCATACTGGAATTATTTCACTTCTATTAATGGGGACCCACCAAATCAACAAGATAAACAATATATATTGGAATCTGCTTATAGAACTACGTCTTCCATTGTCTGGAGACTTTATACATGGAAATTTTTACATAGATCTTTTTATACACCTTTGATGATGAATAAAATAAATAATAAAGATAATCTATGTAAGAGATGTAATGTAGAAATTAACGCTGACTGGGCTCATATGTTTTATGACTGTATAAAATTGAAAGAATACTGGAAGTCAATTAATGAATTTTTGCAGGCTCTTTTACAGATAATTTCATAATTTCTAAATCTCTTATATTATTCAACACACCTGTACCTCAAAGTGTTAAAAGGTTAAGCTTCCCTTGTTATGTTCTATTCTAGCAGTGGCTAGGAAAATAATAACTAGAAATTGGATTTCAGATACACCTCCTTCATTCAATGAATTTAAAAATGTTATGAATATAGTGTGCCATATGGAAATAAACACAATTAGGACTAGAACAAATAGAAAAACATCTTATTTTATTGTATGGGATAATTTACAAAATCTGTTAAAAAAAATTTAATTTCAATAGCATGGTATTTTAGTTTAATTAATTGATCTGATTGTAGTGGATGTCTTTGTAAATACTTTAGTTGTTTTGTTGAATATTATAATAATACCTATTTTTAATTACTTGTATAAAATTGTTATGATATTTCTCTTATATGTTAAAACAATAAACCTGTTTTGAAAAAAAAAAAAGGTAATAGAATTAATAATGTGACACTGATGAAAATACATGGATGTCCCTATGAGGTGGTATAGCAACACCACCAAAAAACAATAAAAACACCACCAAATGGAGAGAATTAAAATCAAAAAGTTTAATTCCAAAATTGAGCACTTTCAGCCACACTGGCCTTCCACAGAACACAAAATCATTCACAAAAAACTTTCATTTAAATGCCCTCAACAATTAATTAACACCCATCACACGCTGCTAATACAATTAACAGTTCTCAAAAAATATACAGTTAAAAAAATACTTTCCTGAATAAAAAGGCAGATGATAAAAATCCAGGTAGTGAAACTCTATATACATTTTTTACTGTTCTGCTTTTCAGTTAAAACAGTCTTATGGTTGGTATTGCTATTAAGTCCTGGTTTGCTATAAGCATGAAGCACAATCTTCCATTTGAGTTCTCTATATTCTAATTGGTTTTCCCTGTCTCCATTGAAATCAAAAGGAACATGATTGATGACACCAAAAAGGAATTTCTTGAAAGAACAGCATTATATGGAAGATTGATGACACCAAAAAGGAATTTCTTGAGGAACACCATTCTACAGAATGTTTAGCTAAAGCATTTTCTTTGTTCCTGGCTCTAAGGGTCTATATCACATAGTCAAACTGTCATATGTTCGACTATATAAATATCAAACCCGGAACTTTGAAATGCAAGAAGTTAGAATGTTCAGAACAGCGATTTTTTTCCCAGGGAAAAAAATCACTGTTCCGGCACAAAACAGACAAAAAAAAAAAAAAAAAACACTTCAAACTCTTTCTAATGTGGGGGGCAAAGCCCCCCACATCCCCCACACCCTCCCTACTTAAATATACCAACTCCGAGATCGCACCACAGTGGAGGAAATAGCAAAGCTGTGGAAATAGCCTACCAAATTTTTCCCTGAGAAAAAATTTGGTGGTCCGCAGCTTTGCTATTTTGAGATTTCGAACTTGCCAGTTCGAAGTTTCGGCGTTCGGACAATTCAGCATTCAGACTTATGATATAGACCCGACTCTAATGGCATATTGGTGCTCAGAAATTTTTCTTCTAAACACCCTAATGGTTTTTCCTATGTAGAAAGCCTCCCATTACAAATGGGATTCCCTGCCACGAAGCAAACCGTCAGGCCAGTTTACCAAAGTCTACCATTGCTTGAAGGTACACTGAATGTCACCTACACACTCCTTGTGTAGCATAGGACATAAAGGTAATGTTTAGGCATACCATCCCCAGAAATAATTTGCTACCAGTCCAAATGCTGTTTTTAACCATCGGTCTGTTACCTCCATCCTTTGTTTTGCCTTTTTCTGTTTGTTGGCATATAGGGGTCGATATTAGAACATTCGAAGTTGTGAAACTTCAATGTTCTAATATAGACCCCAAATCTGGGTATTGCTGTGGAGATTCTTCACATAACTATAGAAGGCCTTGTGGTTGTCTTTACTATCTGCTGCAATTCTGTCTTCATAGCTAGCTTTACAGGATTTGATGAGGGATCTCAACTTTTTGTTGAGGCTGATAAAGGAGTTTTTCCAGTCTTGGGACTTCACCTTATTCCACATCAGTTTCTTCCTTCTGTTGTAGAGTTTTGTTTATGGCAGGGAACCACCAGATTGGCTTCCTTTTTTTGGAGGGAGAGTGTCTTGGTTCTGTTATGTATGGCGAGATCCATGCATTTATGTACCTGTTCGTACAGTGCATTGGTGTATGATTTGGGGGTCATGCAACTATTCTCCATTTGCATGGGTGCCATGAAGTTAGCCACCTCCGTTTGTAAGAGCCCAAAGTTAGCTTTGGAAAAGTTTTTCATGGTGGTTACCTTTGCAGGGGTGGGTGGGAGGGCTGTGGATTTCCAAGGTGATTAGTTTGTGGTCGGATCTAACCATGGAGGAGTTGACTATTGGTGTATAGCAACAGTCGCCCATGTTAGTAATGACCAGTTCAAGGATGTTGCTACCTCTAGTGGGGTTAAGAACAAGCTGGTCCAGGGCATTGGAATTAATGAATTCCAGGAAACGTTGAGCAAGTGTATCGGTACATGAGTAGTTTTCCCAGTTAATGGAGTGGTAGTTGAAGTCGCCCAGTATGAGAGTGTTAGGGTTGACCCTAATATTCTCCAGGGTGCTTAGGAATGTGGAGTGTGAGTCTTGGGACATGGTTGGGGACCTATAGCAGCTTATGACCTGAACTGTTGTCTTACTCAATGTTAGCTGCACCTGAAGTCTCTCTGATGCATTATGTTGGGCTACCACTCTGGAGGTGTACACATCCTTTATGAATATGGAAACATCACCACCTTTGGAGCTTCAGTCCAAGTTCTGGGGCCGAAAGGTGTGAAATGAGTTATAACCTGGTAGGATACTCTAGATAATTCTTCTGAGGAAATCTCCTTTGGGGCACAATCTCTAGAATGATGGAATTTTTTTAAGTGGGATTGTGCCCAGGTTTCGGATATCCATAAGAGGCACTATGAGTTACTGTAGATGGACCCTCCAACACCTGTGGCCATTACTCCTGTCTTGGCTGCTTTATTGGATGTTTTTTCCAATGCCTATAAACTGCTGGATTCTCTGCCCCTGCTCCCAAGAAGTCTGATAGGTTTTATAGGGTGCCACAGAATTGTTCCTTTTGTTTAAATGTCCTGTTGCTGACCTCTCTGTGGTGCCTGTAGCCTTTGATAAGCCATCTTAATTGCTTCCTTCATCCAAGTTACTGCCTTCTAACAAGGACAGTAGAATCATGGATAGGCTGGGTAAGAAGGTTTATACTCTAGCTTTTAGGGCTACTAATTATCAAACCCATATCTCTAGGTGTGTGTTGGCTCATCTTTCTCAGGTTTGTCAGCTTTTTTCTGATCTTCCCGACTCTGAGAGTAAATCTTCTGCTCTTTCCTTGCTAGGAACTTCCTGTCAAGTAGTTCATCATTTTACCAAATGTAGTTATGATGCAGCAGATGCCTGTTCTAGGGTTGCTGCTTTTGGTTCAGTTCTGAGGAGGTATTCTTGGCTTAGTCTTCAACCTTTACCCAATGATATTAAGGCTAAGTTGATGGATGCTCCTCTGGATAATAAACTTTTGTTTGGGGAAGTGGCTACTGGTTTATTTAAGTCTTTTCTGGACAAGAAGAATCCTTTACAGGAGCTTAACATGTCTTTGTTTCTCCTGTGCCTAAATTTCAGTGTAACTACTCTTCTAAGCCAGCCTTTATTCATAGGCAATCTCACCCTCCTTCTAAAGGTAAAAAGGGTAGTAAATGGATTCCTCCTGCTAAGGCCACTCAGACTGCAGGGATTTTAAAGCCTTCTTTTCCTGACAAACCAGGTGTTGTCTGACTATCCTGACAAACCAGGTGCTGTCTGACTATCCACCTGCTCCCAGCCACATTCCTCTTTCTCTTTGCCTTTCTCTTTCTCTTCCTGTTTGGTTCTGAATCACCCAGGATTCTTGTGTTCTGTCAATCATTCGACAGAGGTACTTCATGGTCTGCATTTCCCATCCTCCTTTTATGGGTATTCCTCAGCCTCCTCGGGGACCACTTCCTTTTTTTCCCAGAGGTTCTTCGAGAGCTCTTGTCTCAGGGTATTATTCAAGAGGTGCCTGCGTCCCAAAGAGAGAAAGGGATTTATTCAAGAATGTTCCTAGTGCCCAGAAAGGAAGGTACTTGGAGACCTATTCTAGACCTCTCTCATCCAAACACCTTTCTGAAGGTGCCTTCCTTTTGGATGTTGTCCCTTCAGTCCCCTTTTCTTCTCTTGCTTCCTCAGGCCATTCTGGTGTCTCTGGATCTCAAGAATGTTTATCTCCATATTCTGATCCATTCTCTTTTCAGGGGATTTTTGCCTTTCTCTATTACTTCCTGGTATTTTCAGTTCTGTGCTTTGCCCTTTGGCCTTTCTATTGCCCCAAGGGTATTCACCAAATGCCTTGCTCCTGTGATTGCATTTTGCAGGCTTCAACGGATCCACATCTTTCCTTACTTGGATGACCTGCTGATTCAAGCATCCTCTCCAGAGGTCCTTTAGCAAAACCTTCATTTTACCATTTCTCTTCTTCAGAGCCTGGGGTTCATGATAAATTTCAAAAAGTTTTCCCTGTCTCCTTCTCAGGATCATGTCTTTCTGGGTTGCAGGATTCAGACGGTGCCAATACTGACATCCCTGCCTCCTCCAAAGGCCTTAACTCTCATTTCTTACTTTCAAACTCTTTTCACCTGACCTCCATTACAGCCAGGGAGTTTCTGAGAGCTCTGTGGCTCATGGCTTTAACCATTCTGATGCTCCCTCTGACCATATTCCTCATGAGGAAGTTCCAGTGGTTTCTGAAGTCTGTGTGGCTTCAGCATGCGCATCATCTAGACTTTACAGTTCCTCTTCTCCCATGTCTCATGAAATACATTTTGTGGTAAATTCAGCAATTGTCTCTGAATCCAGGACTCTGTTTTCAACCTTTTTTTTCCTCTCAAGATCTGTTCACTGATGCTTCAGATGTGGGATGGGGACCAACGTTTGCCTCCCCTGAGGGTTCAGGGAGTGTGGTTGCCTCGTCAACAAAAGGAGCACATTGACGTCAAAGAGATGAGAGCTCTTATGCTGGCTCTTCAGGCCTTTCATCCTCTCTTCTATCCAGGTCCTCTCAAGGTATTCACAGACAATACCACAGTCATGTGGTATATCAACAAACAGGGAGAACAAGATCTTACACACACACACACACACACACACACACACACACACACACACACACACACACACACACACACACACACACACACACACACACACACATTTATATACACCCTGACATAATGAAAAACAAAAGGGGATAGAGAAAGAGAGAAGGAAAGGCTAGTGCAGCAGTGATTATTTGAACATCTTCTTTTAAGTTACGGACACAATTGTACTATGTTCTTCATAGTGATCAGTGCCTAAGCTATAAAGCAAGATTATCATAGCTTTGACAGACTGGGAGAGGAAGGATGAGGGTCTAGGAGTCCCAATAGAATGGTCCTAGCAAAGTCTGTCTTAGCCCTGGAGACATTGCATTGAGAGAGGGGGATCCATGGGTAGACATGGATGGCAAATGAACTTTAACTGAGGAGTAACACAGACCATAGGATAGTAGCTCACACAACTAATGGAAAAAAACAGAGAAACACTAGCCCTGAATGGGTGCTGGTTCATTTGCTGGCATCAGCTAGAAAACCATTTCCATTTGCTAATTTATGATTTTCTAGAAGCAGGTTTCCTTACCTCCCATACTATCTCCTGCATGTCCTCCAAAAAAAAGTTGCCTTAAAGATATTAACTCATTAACCCCAACTACCTTCTCATGTCGCCTCTGTGGTTACACCCGAGTGCACTGGGAGATGATAGTATCTCCATGTTGTTAAACCCGATTGCCTTCTCCCAGCACAGTTAACTTTGTAGTCCGATAGTAACTCCACTGTTGAAAATTAAGTTGAAAAAGTAACTGAACTATGTCAGGTACCTTGTCAGCTTAATTTTCAGCATGGAGTTACATAGTGTTAGTATTTCAGTTTATGGAGACAATCAGCTTGCAAATCACTCTGTACTTTCCTCTGCATAGCAAGCAGATTTTCTGTGTGTTTAATCAAGCAAGCAGTGGCGTCCGATTCAAGCCACCACTAGCTTAACACCTACACCCCCGACATAGAAATCCTTTGTTGTGGTCTAATAAATAGGGGGTTCAACAGTAAAAATTCCCTTTCCTTTTCTTGCTTGTGAAAAATTTACTGCTGGATCCCTCTATTTATGTTCGCTGGACACTTCAACGAATGGGAGTTCTTCTACAGCAGAAATACCTCCACCGGGGATCTGTCTGTGCTAGTCCCTTCTGCAGACTGTTTCACCCAATCCAGAATAAGGTAGGATGGTGCCAGCTTTGCTTCTCTCAATGTCAAATTATTGCTTTAGGCAGACAAAGTATACATAACTCAGCTTGGGTGTGTTGTAAGACGGGGTCGGGTAAAAAAGACACGATACTATGCTGAAACCGTGCATAAAGTTTTTTTTTGCATCGGGTTTACTACTTTTTTTTTTTTAAATGTGAATGTCACGTTGAGCTTCATATTTTAAGTAGGTTGTGATACAAGTGGGCCACCCATAAAATATAGTGTTTACAACAAATTGTTTGCTGTTACGTATTTATGTATTGAGGTCTCTGCTATGCTGGATTTGTATGTATCCGTTAACATTTGCTAACCAGGGTATGCACATTTTTCAGGCATTGCGCATTGCAAAGCAAGTTACACTACATACAAATAATATTAGAGCCAATTCCTATCCTTGACTCCATAAAACTTTTGCTTCTAGAGTCTTTGGTAGCTTACATAATTTTTATTTATTTATAATTCTTTATGGGGGGTTGCACTGATTTCAGTGGACCACAGGCACCAGTTTATGAAATTAGTATTGTTTCAATCTTTACTGTCAGCAAGAAGTGATCTTCATAGCACCGCAATGTGCCCAGTAATACTGACCCATGCAATTTGTACGGAGTTAACATGTATCGATGAAATAGCTAAATACAATTGTAGATTGTGTTGTTATAAGACCCCCTTGCGCCTACTACTATTATAACGGTCATTCTTCCACATTGCTGTCATTCTGCCTGCAAATCCTTATATTTTATGAAACGATTGTTTCAAATGATTTGGAATGCCAGTGCTCAAACCGGAAAGCTCGCCATTCTTGAATGGATCTATTGGTACAGCTAAACATCCCATTAAGTAGTGAATGATAGGGTTTCCATGCTTGAGAGAGGATTATTTTTATCTTATGCAGTATATAAATATTAACAGGCTGATCATTGCAGTTGGCACACTTAGATGAAAATGAGTATGAAACAGTACTTAACAGTGATTGGATGAGGGTGGTACTGTTAACCTGTCAGAAAATACTGTTAGATAAGAGCAGTTACATAGGGATGAGAGGTTTCCTAGCAACATACAGCTTTACTGTTTTAAGTATGTACTTTCTACCAGTACTGCCATAGTGTATATTTAGAGACACTGAATAGGCTAGATGACTTTCAAGAAGAGGTGACTATCTATATGAGAGGTTGGAGCATAGTAAAAAGTATCAATGAAGGGCTAATTCTACACCTTTGAGGGATGTAATATAAATAATATTTTACTTAGCTACTTACATTTGAGATTATAAATCTCTATTATCTATACATGTTAAAAATGTTGCTTCTTCTCTGGGTTACCCTGCATTGTATTTTTTCTTGGATCATCTTTTTTGTCTGTTATTGTACTTTATTCCCTTTAGCCGTTCCCTGCAAAAGATATAA